>NW_028319436.1:0-32500 GCF_062004578.1 Staurois parvus
GTGCGGACTCCGCGCCTTGTGCCACGGTCGGCCGGCCAATCACAGAGCTACTTGGGCGCTTAGCAGGTAAAAGAGGCCGCGAGCCACCTTCCCTCCCTCCGCCCAGCGCTCTGCCAATGCAAAACCGCGCCCTGTGTGACTGGCAGCTGTGCCAGCCTGTCAGGTCCCGGGGGAGAACTCCCCAGTAGGTGTGCCTGCTGTCAGTGGAACTACAGGTCCTGAAACACAGGGACTGCGGTGTGATTGGTTAATAGAGGCTGAGGGAAGCATGCTGGGATTTGTAGTTCCATAGCAGACAGACAAACCACTCACACGGGTGGATTGCTGTACTGTATATGTAGCCCCATACTTTCTGTCCTGGCGCAGTCCTGTCCCCTCCCTGCCCTGGCGCAGTCCCTGTCCCCTCCTGCCCTGGCGCAGTCCCTGTCCCCTCCTGTCCTGGTGTAGCTGTGTGTCCCCTCCATGTAGATGAGGAGTTCCGGGCCCGGCCTGGATCCCACCACGCACAAGCACTTTTGGTTTCGGTTTACAGAGAAATATTCTGCTTTTGTTTCTCAGGTTTGTCAGTTCAGCTTCACCTCTATCACAAACGTGCTCAGATTTATCGTTTTTTGGCCTTTTTCCTGGACCCTGCGGGGGGGGGGGGGGGCTCTGTTGTATACAGAGATACACAATCTGCTAACCACTCACCTCTGCTGTGCCATTATGAGGGGTTCCCACCATCCCTGTGCTGAGTTACTGGGTCTGTACACCCGCGGTGCCCATTTATGAGGGGTTCCCACCATCCCTGTGCTGAGTTCCCGGGTCTGTACACCCGCGGTGCCCATTGTGAGGGGTTCCCACCATCCCTGTGCTGAGTTCCCGGGTCTGTACACCCACTGTGCCCATTATGAGGGGTTCCCACCATCCCTGTGCTGAGTTCCCGGGTCTGTACACCCGCTGTGCCCATTATGAGGGGTTCCCACCATCCCTGTGCTGAGTTCCCGGGTCTGTACACCCGCGGTGCCCATTGTGAGGGGTTCCCGCCATCCCTGTGCTGAGTTCCCGGGTCTGTACACCCGCTGTGCCCATTATGAGGGGTTCCCGCCATCCCTGTACTGAGTTCCCTTGTCTGTACACCCGCTGTGCCCATTTTGAGGGGTTCCCACCATCCCTGTGCTTGAATGAGGGTTCACGTCTAATGCTGAAATATCACTGATGAGCGGAGTGACACTTTGAAGAACTCATTCATAAGCAATTCATATACTGAGCGGGGAATCGGGATGAAGATCCACTGCCTCCATGTTCCCCATCATTGGTTCTATATGAAGTCATTTGGATGGTTTCTATGCCTTGTGTGTGATTTGTGTCTTCCTGTCCCTCACCTCCACAGCTAGGAAGCCGGGCCCCTCTGTGATTGGTGGATCGGAGCCGCATAGATGGTGTGGAGCAGCCTGTCCCGTCTCCTTGCCACGGTTTCCATCACCGCTGCACTAGCTGCTTTTATAAGGTGCAAATCCAATCCATGCGATTCACATTGTTTACATAAGTGGCAGTTCAGTTATACTGTATCTCCCAGAAGTGACCCCCCCCCCCCCGGACTGTATACAATGTATATATATCTCCCAGAAGTGACCCCCCCCCCAGACTGTATACAATGTATATATATATATATACAGCATCTCCCAGAAGTGACCCCCCCCCCCCGGACTGTATACAATGTATATATATCTCCCAGAAGTGACCCCCCCCCCCCAGACTGTATACAATGTATATATATCTCCCAGAAGTGACCCCCCCGACTGTATACAATGTATATATATCTCCCAGAAGTGACCCCCCCGGACTGTATACAATGTGTGTGTATATATATATATCTCTCCCAGAAGTGACCCCCCCCCCCCCCCCGGACTGTATACAATGTATATATATATCTCTCCCAGAAGTGACCCCCCCCCGGACTGTATACAATGTATATATATATCTCTCCCAGAAGTGACCCCCCCCCCCCCCCCCCGGACTGTATACAATGTGTATATATACATACAGTATCTCCCAGAAGTGAGTCGTCGTCCCCCCCCCCCCTCACATTTGTGTAAATATTTGATTCTCTCTTTTCATGTGACAACACTGAAGAAATGACACTTTGCTACAATGTGACGTAGTCAGTGTACAGTTTGTATAACATGGAAATTTGCTGTCCCCTCAAAATAACTCAACACACCGCCATTAATGTCTAAACCGCTGGCAACAAAAGTGAGTCCACCCCTCAGTGACAAGGTCCAAATTGGGCCCAATCGGCCATTTTCCCTCCCCGGTGTCATGTGACTCTTTGGTGTTACAAGGTCTCAGGTGTGAATGGGGAGCGGGTGGGTTACATTGGGTGTTATCGCTCTCACTCTCTCATACTGGTCACTGGAAGTTCAGCATGGCACCTCATGGCCAAGAACTCTCTGAGGATCTGAAAAAAGAATTGTTGCTCTGCATAAAGATGGCCGAGGCTATAAGAAGATTGCCGAGACCCTGAAACTGATCTGCAGCACGGGGGCCAAGACCATAGAGCGGTGTAACAGGACAGGTTCCCTCAGAACAGGCCTCGCCATGGTCCACCACAGAGGTTGAGTCCACGTGCTCAGCGTCATATCCAGAGGTTGTCTTTGGGAAATAGACGTATGAGTGCTGCCAGCATTGCTGCAGAGGGGAAGGGGTGGGGGGGGTCAGCCTGTCAGTGGTGCCAGCATTGCTGCAGAGGTGAAGGGGGGGGGGTCGGCCTGTCAGTGGTGCCAGCATTGCTGCAGAGGGTGAAGGGGTGGGGGGTCAGCCTGTCAGAGCTCAGACCATACGACGCACACACCGCATCACATTGGTCTGCATGGCTGTCGTCCCAGAAGGAAGCCTCTTCTAAAGATGATGACCAAGAAAGCCGCAAACAGTTTGCTGAAGACAAGCAGACTAAGGACATGGGATTACTGGAACCGTCTCCTGTGGTCTGATGACACCAAGATCAACTGATTGGGTTCAGATGGTGTCAGGCATGTGTGGGGGCAACCAGGTGAGGAGTACAAAGACAAGTGTGTGTTGCCTACAGTCAAGCATGGTGGTGGGAGTGTCATGGTCTGGGGCCCCATGGTGGTGGGAGTGTCACGGTCTGGGGCCGCATGGTGGTGGGAGTGTCACGGTCTGGGGCCCCATGGTGGTGGGAGTGCCACGGTCTGGGGCCCCATGGTGGTGGGAGTGCCATGGGTCTGGGGCCCCATGGTGGTGGGAGTGCCATGGTCTGGGGCCCCATGGTGGTGGGAGTGCCACGGTCTGGGGCCCCATGGTGGTGGGAGTGCCACGGTCTGGGGCCCCATGGTGGTGGGAGTGCCACGGTCTGGGGCCCCATGGTGGTGGGAGTGCCACGGTCTGGGGCCCCATGGTGGTGGGAGTGCCACGGTCTGGGGCCCCATGGTGGTGGGAGTGCCACGGTCTGGGGCCCCATGGTGGTGGGAGTGCCACGGTCTGGGGCCCCATGGTGGTGGGAGTGTCATGGTCTGGGGCCCCATGAGTGCTGCCGGCACTGGGGGGCTACAGTTCATTGAGGGAACCATGAATGCCAACATGTACTGTGACATACTGAAGCAGAACATGATCCCCTCCCTTCAGAGACTGGGCCGCAGGGCAGTATTCCAACATAACGACCCCAAACACACCTCCAAGACCACTATTGCCTTGGTAAAGAAGCTGAGGGTAAAGGTGATGGACTGGCCAAGCATGTCTCCAGACCTAAACCCTATTGACCATCTGTGGGGCATCCTCAAACGGAAGGTAGAGGAGCGCAAGGTCTCTAACATCCACCAGCTCCGTGATGACGTCATGGAGGAGTAGAAGAGGACTCCGGTGGCAACCTGTGAAGCTCTGGTGACCTCCATGCCCAAGAGGGTGAAGGCAGTGCTGGAAAATAATGGCGGCCACACAAAATATTGACACTTTGGGCCCAATTTGGACCTTGTCACTTAGGGGTGGAGTCACTTTTGTTGCCAGCGATTTAGATATTAATGGCGGTGTGTTGAGTCATTTTGAGGGGACAGCAGATTTCCATGTTATACAAGCTGTACACGGACTACGTCACATTGTAGCAAAGTGTCATTTCTTCAGTGTTGTCACATGAAAAGAGAGAATCAAATATTGACACAAATGTGAGGGGTGGGCTCACTTCTGGGAGATACTGTAGATGAAGTTTGGTGGGCCAAATCTTCAGGACTCCCTGCCATAGTTCCATGTCTTTGTTCTTGCCCACCTTGGAAATCTTGGGTTCCCTCATTCAAGCGTTAATGGTGGGAACCCCTCATAATGGGCACAGTGGGTGTACAGACCCAGGAACTCGGCACAGGGATGGTGGGAACCCCTCATAATGGGCACAGCGGGTGTACAGACCCAGGAACTCGGCACAGGGATGGTGGGAACCCCTCATAATGGGCACAGCGGGTGTACAGACCCGGGAACTCAGCACAGGGATGGTGGGAACCCCTCATAATGGGCACAGCGGGTCTACAGACAAGGGAACTCAGCACAGGGATGGTGGGAACCCCTCATAATGGGCACAGCGGGTGTACAGACCCGGGAACTCAGCACAGGGATGGTGGGAACCCCTCATAATGGGCACAGCAGGTGTACAGACAAGGGAACTCAGCACAGGGATGGTGTGAACCCCTTATAATGGGCACAGCGGGTGTACAGACCCGGGAACTCAGCACAGGGATGGTGGGAACCCCTCATAATGGACACAGCGGGTGTACAGACCCGGGAACTCAGCACAGGGATGGTGGGAACCCCTCATATTGGGCACAGCAGAGGTGAGCGGTTAGCAGATTGTGTATCTCTTGTATACAGCAGAGCCCCCCCCCCCCGCAGAGAGTCCTGGGTCCCAGGTGATAGTCATTGTCTCAGGTTATGGAGAGAAGTGATGGAACGTCTGATGTTGTGTTCTCTCTGCAGCTTCGTGTTCTCATACTGGTTCCGCGATCGCAGCCGGCTGTCTGCCATGACGGGTCACGTGAAGGCGCTGACCTCTCCGTATCCAGGATCTCAGGTGGAGAGGCAGCCGGTGCCCCCGGAAAAGGTCAGCTGGTCGGTGGATTGGCCGGAGTACCAGCCGGTAGAGTACACCGCCCACCCTGTGCTCGCCCAACCCGTCTGGGCAGACCCCCCACACAGGTGAGAGAGGCTCCACTGTCCTCCTTCTGTCATTCTTACCGCCCCCCCCCCCCCCCCGGTTCTCTCCTCTTCTATTTCTGTCCTTCTCATATTCTGCATCTGACGTTTCCGTGTTTAAAGCCCGCCTCCAGGAAACTGGAGAAAGAGAAAACTTCACAGAACAAGATTCCCCCCCCCCTTCCCCCCCAGGCCAATTATCAGCTTTCAGCGCTGTCACACTTTGAATGACAATTGCGCGGTCATGCAACACTGTACCCATACGAATTGTTTAGCATTTTTTTTGAGACAGATAAAACTTTATTTTGGTGGTATTTATTCACCGCTGGGATTTTTATTTTTTTTTGCTATGTAAATGAAAAAGTCCCAACATTTTGAACAAAAGTGTTTTTCTTATAAAATTTTGCAAATAAATAATCTTTCTTCATAAATCTTGACCAAAATGTATTCCATTACCTTTTTAGTAAAAAAAAATAATAACACATTAGTTTATAACCAAAAATTATAATTTGTAAACATTTTTTCATATTATTATTTATTTATTTTTACATACTGTCACCCTAGCAGTACAGGGTCACCATGGTGACACTGTACTACTTGTGGGGGGTGATGAAGATTTTTTTTTTTTTTTTTTTTTTTTTTACGCTGATTGCTTTTACATCCATAAAGGCTGTAAACACAATAATTTCTCCTTCTCTCTGGCTGCATTCCTGCAGCCATTGAGAAATACTGTGAGAGCTGTGATTGGTCGCAGCTTGTCATATGGTACAAGGCTGTTGTGAATGGCCCTGTACCATGTGACCTCTGTGATCATTCACAGATTTCACACATAGTAAGCAATGATGTCAGAAGTGACATCTTGCTTACTACTCTGCATGTGACCACTGATTGGGCAATCAGTGATCACATGAGTCGTTGTGTGTCATTGTATGTGAGTGGTTGTGTCATTGTATGTGAGTCGCCGTGTCTTGTATGTCACTATATGTGAGCCGTTGTGTCATTGTATGTGAGTGGTTGTGTGTTGTATGTGAGTTGTGTCTTGTGTGTCTTGTATGTGGGCCGTTGTGTCATTGTATGTGAGTGGTTGTGTCTTGTATGTGAGTGGTTGTGTCTTGTATGTGAGTCGTTGTCATTGTGTCTTGTATGTCATTGTATGTGAGTGGTTGTGTCTTGTATGTGAGTGGCTGTGTCTTGTATGTGAGTGGCTGTGTCTTGTATGTGAGTGGCTGTGTCTTGTATGTGAGTGGCTGTGTCTTGTATGTGAGTGGCTGTGTCTTGTATGTGAGTGGTTGTGTCTTGTATGTGAGTGGTTGTCGTTGTGTCTTGTATGTCATTGTATGTGAGTTGTTGTGTCATTGTATGTGAGTGGCTGTCGTTGTGTCTTGTATGTCATTGTATGTGAGTGGTTGTCATTGTGTCTTGTATGTCATTGTATGTGAGTGGTTGTGTCATTGTATGTGAGTGGCTGTCGTTGTGTCTTGTATGTCATTGTATGTGAGTTGTTGTGTCATTGTATGTGAGTGGTTGTCGTTGTGTCTTGCAGCGAGGAAAGCTTCCACCCGCAGTACAACACCCTGGACGGCGGTGTACAGAGGACGAGCTTCGAGGGGGTATACCTGGTAGAGGACGGGCAGCCCAGGTGAGTGCCTGTAACTGATCTTGTTGGTGACAATGTGATGTATGTTCCCTCTGACATCTGTCACAATGTGTTATTGTCAGAAACCCCATTGGAAGGACGGGGATGACGGGAAGAGGGTTGCTAGGAAGGTGGGGACCCAACCTTGCAGCCGACCCAATCATAACACGGTAAGGATTGCCTCCCGACATTACATTACATACAGGGTAAAGCTAAACTCCCGACAAATATTACAAACCACCATCAATGTGTTTATTAAAATGGTTGCAAACCCTTCCATATACCCAGTGAATTGACTGATTCCAGGTGATACACAGAGAGGAAACCAATCATCCTACATAAGTTGTACCTGTCTTTCTGCAGCCGTCTGTTCCAAACATCCATTCAAAGATCAGAATTCATATAGATTGTCTGAACTTTCAGAAAGCAGGGGGGCGGGGAGCTTAAGTCACACTCTGCAGAGCTCTGTGATTTCCTGATTGGAGGGAAGGGACACTCCCCCCTTCACACAGGAACAGAGCCGAGGCTGTCAATTACAGGCTGTGTGCTTGAGCTCACTCCACTGTCACCTTTTTAGCTCATGTTCTTCAGCACTCAGACTAGGGCAGGTGGTACTTGGGGCCAACCAGGTATTCTGTATGCATATGTGTTCGCAAGGACCATACTGACAGGAGGAGAGAGCAGAGAGATGACCTTACCTGTCTGTTTCTTAAAGTGGAGCTTTACTCCTAACAACTTGACAGCAAGCAATGTTCTTTAACCACTTCCAGTCCGGATACTTTCCCCCCCTTCCAGTCCGGACACTTTCCCCCCCTTCCAGTCCGGACACTTTCCCCCCCTTCCAGTCCGGACACTTTCCCCCCCTTCCAGTCCGGACACTTTCCCCCCCTTCCAGTCCGGACACTTTCCCCCCCTTCCAGTCCGGACACTTTCCCCCCCCTTCCAGTCCGGACACTTTCCCCCCCTTCCAGTCCGGACACTTTCCCCCCCCTTCCAGTCCGGACACTTTCCCCCCCCTTCCAGTCCGGACACTTTCCCCCCCCTTCCAGTCCGGACACTTTCCCCCCCCTTCCAGTCCGGACACTTTCCCCCCTCTTCCAGTCCGGACACTTTCCCCCCCCTTCCAGTCCGGACACTTTCCCCCCCCTTCCAGTCCGGACACTTCCCCCCCCTTCCAGTCCGGACACTTTCCCCCCCCTTCCAGTCCGGACACTTTCCCCCCCCTTCCAGTCCGGACACTTTCCCCCCCCTTCCAGTCCGGACACTTTCCCCCCCCTTCCAGTCCGGACACTTTCCCCCCCCCTTCCAGTCCGGACACTTTCCCCCCCCCTTCCAGTCCGGACACTTTCCCCCCCCCTTCCAGTCCGGACACTTTCCCCCCCCTTCCAGTCCGGACACTTTCCCCCCCCCTTCCAGTCCGGACACTTTCCCCCCCCCTTCCAGTCCGGACACTTTCCCCCCCCCTTCCAGTCCGGACACTTTCCCCCCCCCTTCCAGTCCGGACACTTTCCCCCCCCCTTCCAGTCCGGACACTTTCCCCCCCCCCTTCCAGTCCGGACACTTTCCCCCCCCCTTCCAGTCCGGACACTTTCCCCCCCCCTTCCAGTCCGGACACTTTCCCCCCCCCTTCCAGTCCGGACACTTTCCCCCCCCCTTCCAGTCCGGACACTTTCCCCCCCCCTTCCAGTCCGGACACTTTCCCCCCCCCTTCCAGTCCGGACACTTTCCCCCCCCCTTCCAGTCCGGACACTTTCCCCCCCCTTCCAGTCCGGACACTTTCCCCCCCCCTTCCAGTCCGGACACTTTCCCCCCCCCTTCCAGTCCGGACACTTTGCCCCCCCCTTCCAGTCCGGACACTTTCCCCCCCCCTTCCAGTCCGGACACTTTCCCCCCCCCTTCCAGTCCGGACACTTTCCCCCCCCCTTCCAGTCCGGACACTTTCCCCCCCCCTTCCAGTCCGGACACTTTCCCCCCCCCCTTCCAGTCCGGACACTTTCCCCCCCCCCTTCCAGTCCGGACACTTTCCCCCCCCCCTTCCAGTCCGGACACTTTCCCCCCCCCCTTCCAGTCCGGACACTTTCCCCCCCCCCTTCCAGTCCGGACACTTTCCCCCCCCCCCCCCCTTCCAGTCCGGACACTTTCCCCCCCCCCCCTTCCAGTCCGGACACTTTCCCCCCCCCCCCCTTCCAGTCCGGACACTTTCCCCCCCCCCCCCCTTCCAGTCCGGACACTTTCCCCCCCCCCCTTCCAGTCCGGACACTTTCCCCCCCCCCCTTCCAGTCCGGACACTTTCCCCCCCCCCCTTCCAGTCCGGACACTTTCCCCCCCCCCCTTCCAGTCCGGACACTTTCCCCCCCCCCCCTTCCAGTCCGGACACTTTCCCCCCCCCCCTTCCAGTCCGGACACTTCCCCCCCCCCCCCCCCTTCCAGTCCGGACACTTTCCCCCCCCCCCCCTTCCAGTCCGGACACTTTCCCCCCCCCCCTTCCAGTCCGGACACTTTCCCCCCCCCCCTTCCAGTCCGGACACTTTCCCCCCCCCCCTTCCAGTCCGGACACTTTCCCCCCCCCCCTTCCAGTCCGGACACTTTCCCCCCCCCTTCCAGTCCGGACACTTTCCCCCCCCCTTCCAGTCCGGACACTTTCCCCCCCCCTTCCAGTCCGGACACTTTCCCCCCCCCTTCCAGTCCGGACACTTTCCCCCCCCCTTCCAGTCTGGACACTTTCCCCCCCCCTTCCAGTCTGGACACTTTCCCCCCCCCTTCCAGTCTGGACACTTTCCCCCCCTTCCAGTCTGGACACTTTCCCCCCCTTCCAGTCCGGACACTTTCCCCCCCAGGCCAATTTTCAGCTTTCATCGCTATCACACTTTGAATGACAATTGCGCGGTCATGCAACACTGTACCCATATGAATTTTTTAGCATTTTTTGAGACAGATAAAGCTTTATTTTGGTGGTATTTATTAACCGCTGGGATTTTTATTTTTTTGCTATATAAATGAAAATGTCCAAAAATTTTGAAAAAAAGGTGTTTTTGCAAATAAATAATATTTCATAATAAATCTTGGCCAAAATTTATTCCGTTATCTTTTTAGTAAAAAAAAAAAAAAATAACCCAAATTAGTTTATAACCAAACATTATAATTTGTAAAATTTTTCTTTTTTTATATTATTATGGTTTTTTTGTTGTTTCTTTTTTACATACTGTCACCCTAGCAGTACAGTGTCACCATGCTGACACTCTACTACTTGTGGGGGGTGATGATTTTTTTTTTTTTTTCACTGATTGCTTTTACACCCATAAAGGCTGTAAAAGCAATAATTTCTCCTTCTCTCTGGCTACATTCCTGCAGCCATTGAGAAATACTGTGAGAGCTGTGATTGGTCACAGCTTGTCACATGGTACAAGGCTGTTGTGAATAGCCCTGTACCATGTGACCTCTGTGATCATTCACAGATTTCACACGTAGTAATCAATGATGTCAGGAAGTGACATCTTGCTTACTACTCTGCATGTGATCGTGACCTCGCACAGAGGTCCCATCCGACGATCGGTGTTCCACTGTGCCCGGGGGACACAGCGGGCACCGTATTGCGGTGCTGCGCGCTCCCAGGGAGCGCGCACAAGCAGGGTGCGGGGAGGCCGTTTATAAACGGCCACCCGACCCTGCACTGCTACTGTTTATATACAACGGCCGGACGGGAAGTGGTTAATGGGAACATACATTCCACATTGATAATTATGCTCCCAAAATGAGTGCATACTGTAAATTGCCTCCAGCATTGTTCCTGTTTCTCCTTGCTGGAGGCCGCCATTTTATCGAAGCCCAGAGCAGTCACTTCCTTTATTGGAAACTCTCCCCCTCTCCTTGGTCTGAAAAAACTATATCTCACAATTAAAATATGTACATTTCCAGCCTTGATTGTATGTCTTGGCTCAGCTAGAGAGGAAGGCCGACAGAAGCTTTAGGCTCCATGCTCACTAGTGCTCCTAGAAACTTATTAGCATTTTGTTTCTGCTTCTAGAAGCTAAATAGTATTTATCCCATATGTCCGTGCACACCACTGTAGGCTTTAGGCTACTTTTTTGAGCTTCAGCGTCTAGGAGCAGAAAAACAAAAGTTTTGTAGAGTTTTTTTGGAGCGCTTTTCCAGCAGAAAACAATGCTAAATGCTCCTAAAACAGCTTTTTTCTAGCCTGTTTTTTCCTCTACATTTACTGTAAAAACGCTAAAGCTACTAAAATGCTATTAAAAAAACCGCTATTAGCCTTTTTTTCACTGTTTTTTGAAAAAAAAAAATGCTAGTGTGCATGGAGCCTTACGGTGCTGACGTTCACAGGCTGCCAATAATGAGAAGGAGAATATCGGGGGGATAAGATAGGACACTGTCCTTGTCAGTTTAAAGAGGAGTTCCAGCTGAAGAAGAAAAAAAAGTCAGCAGCTACAAAAACTGTAGCTGCTGACTTTTAAAATACAGCCACTTACCTTTCCACTGGTTCCACCGGCCGTCTTCTCTCCCTGGCGCCGGCATCTTTAGTGTGGGCATCCAGCTGTGACAGCTTGCGGCTTCACAGCCAGGTGCCCACTGCACATGTGCGAGAAGCTGTGAATGGTCCCGTAGTCTTCTGGGAACTGTCACATGTCCCAGAAAACTACGGGGAGGGAGGGGGGAAGGACGACTTCCAATCGCCCTAGGCGATTGCAGCAGAAGTGGGAACGGGTACCTGTCAAATTCGGGTACCCGCTCCCCCAAGGTGCCAATCCTTAATGGGGAGCGGGGGACAAAGCGGAACTTCCCCTTTTGGGTGGAACTCCGCTTTAAGGCCCCTTTCACGCTGACGGTCCACTCGGGTTTGCCTGTCAGTTTTTCAGGTGGACCCGATCGGACCATTCGTAGATCTCTATGGACCGATCCGAACCTGTACGCCAAAAACAGACAGATGGGGATCCGTTCCCCATCCGTCCATCAGATCGGATGACAATCGGGTGGCTACAGACAGGACGGTCCATTTCCATCCGACCGCCCCATAGGGAAAAACAGGCTGTCTGTGGCCGCTCTGCTGTAGTGGAGCAGACACAGATCCCCGCTGAGCAAATGGATCCACTGGCGGGTCCGTCCCATCCAAACAGTGACGGCAGAAAAAGACCGAGTGGTCCATCAAGTCTGTCCGTGTTTTTGTTTTTTTAGTTTTGGGGTTTTTGTTTTGTTTTTTGGGGGGATGTTGTTTTTTCTTTTTGTTTTTTGTTTTTCTTTTTTTTTGGTGTGTGTCTTTCTGGCAGCAGAGTATGTCCTGTCACCTCTCCAGCTTTTCTTTTCTCCCTCCCTAGTCTGTGTCATTCCTGTTGCTCTCTTCCCACTTCAGCAACAGTCGTCAGATGATTGGCCTCTAGTGGCTCTGATTTTCCGAGGAACAGTGCCGAGAATAGAGAGCAACTGAGCATGTGCAGAGCAGGAAGAGACGGTGTATTACTGGATTTTAAACAGTATATTTACTTTTAATGTTTATACCTGCAAACAAAAGGGTCCAGCATGCAGCGATCTAGCAGGGCCTAAATTTCCACTTTCAGCCCGGGTTCACATATGTGCAGTGCGGTACGTCGCATGTGAATCACACAGGAACCGCTCCGCATTCCTGTACAAATCACATGCGATTTGTGTGCAGTACAATCGGAGCCGTACATTTTGCATGACTCTAATCGCACCGCACCCGCACCAAAAAGGTGCAGGACCCTTTTTTTTTTTGGGTCGGCACTAGAATCGGATCGCACAGGTATTCACACCTATGTTATCCGATTCTGCACATCGCACTGAATTCGCACAGAAAACGCTGCAAATTCTGCACCGCCTCAGTGTGAACCCGGGCTTGCTGTGCAATCACAGTTGGAGGGACAGGGAGGTGATCTAGCTGTGGTGCCTAATACTGAGCTTACTTTATTTGGTCCCTTGGGTCTTTTAAATGTACCACCAGGGGCGAACTGACCATTCGGAAACTCGGGCACTGCCCGAGGGCCCGGGGTCAGTAGGGGGCCCCATGAGATGCCCCTGGTACCTTTTTCATAGGCTTTTTTCAGTTTGGGCAAGGACACAGGGGCCCCATGATCCCCTATTGCCCGGGGCCCCATGAGTTGTCAGTCCACCCCTGCTCCAGACTAGGCCACACTGGGGTTACCTTGGAGAAACTTTATTGCAACATGTATATTTTTTTTGTTACAATTGATTACCAAAATCTTGCACAAGAATACAAAAATGTATAAGAAGTAGTATTTTTATCTTGCACAATTAGTTTTCTACATCTTCTAACCTAATCTCCAGACCAGGGGCGGACTGACCATTGGGAAACTCGGGCACTGCCCGAGGGCCGAGTCAGTAGGGGGCCCCATGAGATGCCCCTGGTACCTTTTTCATAGGCTTTTTTCAGTTTGGGCAAGGACACAGGGGCCCCATGATGCCCTATTGCCTGGGGGCCCCATGAGTTGTGATTCCACCCCTGTGTACCACTGAACACATTTTGTTGTGTCTGTGCCGAAAAATACTTGTTGATCCTGCCAGAAACTGTGCGAGCCGACAACCTGCTGCACTCTCTTCCTATTCCTGTGTCGCATTGTTATCAGTTACATTGTTCCATACCCATCTACATTATGGGAATGATGAGGTGTTCTGAAGTCCTGTCCTAGGGTGACAACCATGGCCCCCCTCCATGGATACAGTACAGTGAGTGGACATTGCCTCCCTATGACAGGAAGTATGTTACTGGCAGGATCACCAGGGGGAAATATAGGAAACAAGCATGAAAAAAAAGTAATGCAGTCGCTACATCTAAGGGTTGAGATACAATTTAACAGCAGCAGAAAGTCTGTTCACCAAGCTGCCTGTCCTGTGCAGCAGAGCTGTCTAAATCTCTGGACTGGTTGGACATAAATACATAGAAACATAGAAAAGTGACGGCAGGAAAAGACTGAGTGGTCCATCAAGTCTGCCTGTGTTTTTTGTTTGTTTTGTGTTTGTTTTGGGGTTTTTGTTTTGTTTGTTTTTTTGGGGGGGGGGTTGTGTTTTGTTTTGTTTTTTTGTTTGTTTTTTTATATAGTCTTTTTTATTTGTTAGTTTTTTTGTGGGGTTTTTTTTCTGTTTGTTTTTTTGTGGGTTTTTTTGTTTTGTTTTTGTTTGTCTTTTTAGTTTTTTTGTGGCTTTTTTTTTTTTTTGCTTGTTTTTGTGGGTGTTTTTTTTTTTTAGGGTTTTTTTTTGTGTTTTTGTTTGTTTTTTTAGATGTGGTTTTTTTTTTGTTTGTTTTTTGGGAGTTTTTTTGTTTGTTTGTTTTTTTATCTTTCTCTTTTTTTGTCCCAAGCATGTTTTACTGTTGACTGGCTCACTACCTCTGCTGGAACTTTATCAACACTGATAAAAACACTTTAGCAAGTGAAATCGCTCCCACAAACAGTATTTACTTCATTTGGATCTTCTTTCACTCTGCAGATAATTTATCTTTGTATATTAGTTGTTTTTCTGATCAACACTGAGCCCGGGTTCACACTGAGGCGGTGCGGAATTTGCAGCGTTTTCTATGCGAATTCCGCACCGCATCAGAATCACACCCCGTTCATGCAAGCCGGTGGGCATGTTAAGTGAACAACACCCCGAAAGCGGTCCGCAAAACGCGGTGTGATGTGCAGAATCAGATCACATAGGTGTGAATACCCGATTCTAGTGCGGACCCAAAAAAGGGTCCTGCACGTTTTTGGTGCGATTAGAGCCATACAAAATGTACGGCTCCGATCGCACCGCACACAAATCGCATGTGATTGGCAGGGAATGCGGTGCGGTTCCTAGCGAATCACATGCGATATGCCGCACCACATATGTGTGAACTCGGGCTGAAGATGGATTTTTTTGTTTCCTCTTTGGTGGTGATAATGATTTGTCTCCCCCTACAGGTGGAAAAGGAGCGCTGCAGGAGAGAAGGTGACCGATCCAAAGACGGGGAAAGCCATCTTACAGTTCGTAGCCATTCAGAGGAAGGACTGTGGCCAGTGGGCTATACCCGGAGTGAGTACACGGCAGCCACGCCGACTCTCCTGATGTCACCTCACTGGGCGCACAGGACTTTGACCCCTGCAATCCTACATACGTTGCATGTTTTTTTTTTTTTTTTTATGACTTAATTGGATGACGCAACAGGAAATCATTTCTGTTTTTATAAAACTGCGACTGTTGGCTACACAACCCCCATGATGAGTCGCCTTACAGACCGAATGTCTCTAGTCGATGCATTGTAATGAAGGACTGCACAGAGGAGCCACCCTTCTCCAAGGCTCCGCCTTCCTGAGGGCAACAGCAGATATCAGCCAATGATTTCGGCTGAAACCTGCTGATCAGCTGTGTCCAATCACCAATTTACAAAAACACATCCGTCTGGCTGTTTCTTCTCCCTGAAAAGCAGGGCGAAAAACAGCCAGATCACAAAGTGAAAGCGGCACACATTACACTTGTTAAGCACACAGTCAACCTCTTGATGTTAACCCCTTCCTGGCCAGTGTCATATAGAAACACAGAGGATAACATGCTGGGGGGTTTATTGGCTGTAGAAAATGTCAAAAGCCAAAAACAGCCGCTGTAAAAGTGTCCCGTGTGCAGGAGGACTTAAGTGGCCGAGAGAAAAGTATTTGTTGATAAAGAAAGGTTGAAGCCGTCCCGTTATTGCTGCTTCTTGCCTGAGCTGGCTCGGGGGACTCCCATAGGATTAATATTTAGAAGCAATGAGCCGCCCGCACCACCCCCAGCCCCCCGGCATCAAGTAAGACCCCCATTCTGCTGCTCTCCACGTCAGACTACTATATGACTAGTGCATGCAGTGGTTTCCATAGACTGTAATTGTTTATGGTCACATTGCAGTGCTAAAGTTCACCAGCAGGTGGCAAGTAAAATCTGTAATGGCTTATGTTGCATGTTTTTTTTTTTATGACTTAATTGGATGACACAACAGGAAATCATTTTTTTGTTTTTATAAAACTGCGACTGTTAACTACACAACCCCCATGATGAGTCGCCTTACAGACCGAACGTCTCTAGTCGATGTATGAAGGACAGCACAGAGGAGCCACCCTTCACCAAGGCTCCGCCTTCCTGAGGGCAACAGCAGATATCGGCCAATGATTTCGGCTGAAACCTGCTGATCGGCTGTGTCCAATCCAGTGGTGTATTTAGGTTTTGTGCTGCCCTAGGCAATACAAAATTTGTCTGCCCCCCCATGGACACCGACCAACACAACCCCCCCTTTCCCCTCCCGTGGAGAGAGCCTGATAGTGACCAACAACATCCCTGCCCCCCCTCCTTTGACTACCCCCCACGGGGATAGAGAGACACTCATCTTCACAGACGGACATGCCCAGGAGCGAGACCCAGGCTCTACATACACCATCAAGATCCCACCTGGTTCCCATGGCACGTTTCCCTGCTTTCATTCCTTCTTCTGGGGGGGGGGGGTGCTGCCCCCCTGAAAAATGCCGCCCTAGGCAAGTGCCTTGTTTGCCTTGTGGTAAATACGCCCCTGGTCCAATCACCAATTTACAAAAACACATCCATCTGGCTGTTTCTTCTCCCTGAAAAGAGGGCGAGAAAACAGCCAGATCAGAAAGTGAAAGCGGCACACATTACACTTGTTAGGCACACAGTCAACCTCTTGATGTTAACCCCTTCCTGGCCAGTGTCATATAGAAACACAGAGGATAACATGCTGGGGGGTTACTGGCTGTAGAAAAAACCGCCAAAAACAGCCGCTGTAAAAACGTCCCGTGTGTAGGAGGACCTAAGTAGGAGGACGTTGAAGCCATCCCGTTATTGCTTTTTCTTGCCTGAGCAGGCTCGGGGGCAGGGGCGGACTGACCATTCGAGCACTTGGGCACTGCCCGAGGGCCCGGGGTCAGTAGGGGGCCCCATGAAATGCCCCTGGTACCTTTTTTATAGGCTTTTTTGGGTGTGCTTTGAGTGGGCGCAAGGACACAGGTGCCCCATGATCCCCTATTGCCTGGGGGCCCCATGAGTTGTCAGTCCGCCCCTGCTCTGGAGACTCCCATAGGATTAATATTTAGAAGCAATGAGCCACCCGCACCTCCCGCAGCCCCCCGGCATCAAGTAAGACCCCCATTCTGCTGCTCTCCACATTAGACTACTATATGACTAGCGCATGCAGTGGTTTCCATAGACTGTAATTGTTTATGGTCACATTGCAGTGCTAAATTTCACCAGCAGGTGGCAAGTAAAATCTGTAATAGCAGAAATTCTTGGAAGTCGGGGACTACTGTTACTCTTTTTTAGAGGACTACCTTCACAGGCCAACACCGTTAGATTGTGGTGAGATTTCCTACAGTTTGTGTCACCACTGTGAGCTTCTCATTTTCTGGCTGGAGGGCGTCCATCATCATCTAGCGCTTTCCTCCCCAGTCTTTCCTTTCTCTGGCCCCGCCCCTTTCATACATCCAATTTCATCATGGGTGTCAAACTGGCGGCCCTCCAGCTGTTGCCAAACTACAAGTCCCATCATGCCTCTACGTTTGGCAGTCATACTTGTAACCAGGGCCATGGATAATGGGGTACCACCAGTCCACCTGTATGGGGCCCAGGCCAGCAGGGGGGGCCCAGGCAGCTGGGTGAATCATATGTGGGCAGGGAGGGTGCTCAGCACGGTGGGGGAGCAATTACTGGAACCAATCCCCTGTGTGGCTCCCTCTGCAGCAGCTGAAAGCTGGATTCTTCTCCTCTCCCTCCCGCTGGCTTTTAGCTGCAGCAGAGAGAGCCATACAGCGGGTTTGTTCCAGTAATTGCCCCCCCCCCCCACTCCCACCATGCCGATCACCGTCCCTGTGCACATCTGATTCACCCAGCTTCCTGGGCCCCTACAATGCCGGCTCCCCTCTCCTTCCCATCGGCAGCTGCAAGTACACAATAGGATCCTGCAGGATGGAGAGTGGGGGAAGGGTCTGATAATTGTCACATTAACCAGCCTTTTCCTTTCCTGAATGAACACAGTGAGCGATCGGTACTGATCACTCTGTGTTCATTCATAACTGAAGCATAGTAAAATGTTTTTTTTTTTGTTTTTTTTTGTAAGGGGGCCCTTTCAGGTCGGCTGTATGGGGTCCCGTGGTTTCTAACAGCAGCCCTGCTTATAACTGTCAATCGTTCAATGCCTCATGGGATTTGTAGTTTGGCAACAGCTGGAGGGCCGCCAGTTTGTCACCCGTGGTGTAAATGTAGCCTGCCTGAGGGACAACCACTCCTCCAGACTGACATCCACCCATCAAGACTTTTTGATATTTTCATAACTCCTCCCAAGAGCCAGCCCACAGCTTGCATCAGGATGGGGAGCACTGAGGCAGGGCGCTATGATTCAGGAACCTATGTACAGCATTCTGCATCAGCCATGATCTGCCCGCATTGCATAGAGAAGCACAGAGACCCGGTGATGACATCACTGGGTCAAAAATAAAGTATGTAATCAACCTGAAAAGGTATGTTTTTTTTTTTTTGTTTGTTTTTATTTTTATTTTTTTTACTTCAGTATGTTGATGAGGGGGGAGGAGAAACCAGGGAAGGCAAAGGATTATCAGCGCCGGTGGGTGACACTCATGTTTCTTTTCCCCAGTCTTCACTGTGAGGACGTCATTGATGTTTTTTTTGTTTTATTTTCCTCCTTGCAGGGGATGGTGGATCCTGGAGAGGTGATCACGGCGACACTGCGCAGGGAGTTCTGCGAGGAGGCTCTGAACTCTCTGGAGAGTACGGGTGACAAGAAGGACACTCAGGAGAGGATTCAGAGCCTTTTCTCACGGGAGCATTTACCGGTACGTCACACCCTTCCATCAGACAAAGGCAGACACGTGGTGTACGGCACCGGGCCAGGTCACAGCGGCCACGCCTAAAGTGAACCGGTCACCAAATGTATGTTTTCTACTTGAAGCAACTTATGCAAACGTTTAACCACTTCACCGCTGGACACTTCCCCCCCCCTCCCCTTCCAGTCCGGACACTTCCCCCCCCCCCCCCCCCCTTCCAGTCCGGACGCTTTCCCCCCCCTTCCAGTCCGGACGCTTTCCCCCCCCTTCCAGTCCGGACGCTTTCCCCCCCCTTCCAGTCCGGACGCTTTCCCCCCCCTTCCAGTCCGGACGCTTTCCCCCCCCTTCCAGTCCGGACGCTTTCCCCCCCCTTCCAGTCCGGACGCTTTCCCCCCCCTTCCAGTCCGGACGCTTTCCCCCCCCTTCCAGTCCGGACGCTTTCCCCCCCCTTCCAGTCCGGACGCTTTCCCCCCCCTTCCAGTCCGGACGCTTTCCCCCCCCTTCCAGTCCGGACGCTTTCCCCCCCCTTCCAGTCCGGACGCTTTCCCCCCCCTTCCAGTCCGGACGCTTTCCCCCCCCTTCCAGTCCGGACGCTTTCCCCCCCCTTCCAGTCCGGACGCTTTCCCCCCCCTTCCAGTCCGGACGCTTTCCCCCCCCCTTCCAGTCCGGACGCTTTCCCCCCCCCTTCCAGTCCGGACGCTTTCCCCCCCCCTTCCAGTCCGGACGCTTTCCCCCCCCCTTCCAGTCCGGACGCTTTCCCCCCCCCTTCCAGTCCGGACGCTTTCCCCCCCCCTTCCAGTCCGGACGCTTTCCCCCCCCTTCCAGTCCGGACGCTTTCCCCCCCGTCCCCCCTTCCAGTCCGGACGCTTCTCCCCCCCGTCCCCCCTTCCAGTCCGGACGCTTCTCCCCCCCGTCCCCCCTTCCAGTCCGGACGCTTCTCCCCCCCGTCCCCCCTTCCAGTCCGGACGCTTTCCCCCCCGTCCCCCCTTCCAGTCCGGACGCTTCCCCCCCTTCCAGTCCGGACACTTTCCCCCCGTCCCCCCTTCCAGTCCGGACACTTCCCGTCCCCCCTTCCAGTCCGGACACTTCCCCCCCCCTTCCAGGCCGGACACTTCCCCCCCCCCCCCCCTTCCAGGCCGGACACTTTCCCCCCGTCCCCCCCCTTCCAGTCCGGACACTTTCCCCCCGTCCCCCCCCCTTCCAGTCCGGACACTTCCCCCCCCCCCCCCCTTCCAGTCCGGACACTTCCCCCCCCCCCCCCCCCCCCCTTCCAGGCCGGACACTTCTAGAGTAGTGGGAGGCACCAAAGGACTGACCTGTAGAGCCCTCCAGCCTAATGCTAATGCAAGTTTTATAGGCTTAATTAAGCACTTGCCCTCCAGAGGATTTACCCCCCTTCCTGACCAGGCCATTTTTTTTGCTTCATGTTCCCAACCCTCCTACTCCTGACCCCTGCATTCTGTGCTTTGTAAATCTCTGACCCCTGCATTCTGTGCTTTGTAAATCTCTGACCCCTGCGCCCTCTATGTTACATACTCCTGACCCCTGCGCCCTCTATGTTACATACTCCTGACCCCTGCGCCCTGTATGTTACATACTTCTGACCCCTGCGCCCTCTATGTTACATACTCCTGACCCCTGCGCCCTGTATGTTACATACTTCTGACCCCTGCGCCCTGTATGTTACATACTCCTGACCCCTGCGCCCTCTATGTTACATACTTCTGACCCCTGCGCCCTCTATGTTACATACTCCTGACCCCTGCATTCTGTGCATCGTGCATCTCCGTTCAGCCGATTTTCAACCTGTCTATGGCCGGCATTAGACTCTCACTTGTGGCACAAAATGTAAAACTTATTTTATGGGTGTAAAGACGATGGGGTGTGCTGTGTATACAGCTAGCAGGCACACCCACCACCCTTCTTCCCACAGGTGACCCGGGTCTTTCACAATCCTAGCAACGCCCTGTGTACAATGATTGTAATCTATGGGGATGTTGTGAGGAACGTGATTGGTGGTTTGTTAGGGTGTTGGGTTAGTTATCGCAGCATTTTTCATTGTGATTCGCTGCTACCTGCAATCATAGAAACCTGTATCCTTGTGTATGGTGACTGAAACCCAGTGTGTGATATGAACACCTCTGGTCCCCGTTAAAGGGCCAGTCTACCCAAAGTTAGTGTTTGGGGGCTGGAGAGTTCACCCCCCTGACAGGCTCTTCTATCTTTTGGGGACTCTTTCAGGTGCGCACACCTGCTGTGCCCTTTGTGGGGTTCCTAGCATCCTTGGGTTGGGTTTCAAGGTCTGTACACCCGCTTTGCCCATTGTGAGGGGTTCCCACCATCCCTGTGCTGAGTTCCTGGGTCTGAACCTCTGCTGTGCTCATCATGAGGAGTTCCCACCATCCTTGTGCTGAGTTCCCATATCTGTACACCCACTGTGTCCATCATGAGGGGTTCCCACCATCCCTGTGCTGAGTTCCCATATCTGTACACCCACTGTGCCCATCATGAGGGGTTCCCACCATCCCTGTGCTGAGTTCCCATATCTTTACACCCACTGTGCCCATCATGAGGGGTTCCCACCATCCCTGTGCTGAGTTCCCGGGTCTTGACACCCGCTGTGCCCATCATGAGGAGTTCCCACCATCTCTGTGCTGAGTTCCCAGGTCTGAACCTCTGCTGTGCCCATCATGAGGAGTTCCCACCATCCTTGTGCTGAGTTCCCATATCTGTACACCCACTGTGCCCATCATGAGGGCTTACCACCATCCCTGTGCCGAGTTCCCGAGTCTGTACACCCGCTGTGCCCATTATGAAGGGTTCCCACCATCCCTGTGCTGAGTTCCCGGGTTATAGCAACAGTTAGTTGATCCTTTTTGGACCCACATAAACGGTCCAACCCCCTGCTGTTTTGGTCCTGTTTGGCTGGACAGCTTGGCCTGTTACAGGAAGATGCATAATGAATCCAATGGCAGAAAAGACCGGTCATAAAAGTGTTTCGGGGGAGCTATGAGTTGCACTTTAAGTTTCCTTTCTCTTGTCTACGATCAGTGCTGACTGACAGTTTGCTGTTCCTTCCTGGGATATGTTGTTACAGTGAAGGAAATAAGTATTTGATCCCCGGCTGATTCTGAATGTTTACCCTGCAGGATTTCAGTCCTTGTCGGCGTAGTGTGTTACCAATTGTTTTCTTGGTGACTGTGGTCCCAGCTGCCTGGAGATCATTGACAAGATCCTCACGTGTAGTTCTGGGATGATTCCTCACTGTTCTCATAATCATTGACACCCCACGAGGTGAGATCTTGCATGGTGCACCAGACCTAGGGAGACTGACACTTGTTTTGTGTTTCTTCCATTTGTGAATGATTGCACCAACTGTTGTCACCCTCTCACCAAGCTGCTTGGCCATAGTTTGGTAGCCCAGTCCAGCCTTGTGTAGGTCTACAATCTTGTCCCTGACATCCTTGGACAGCTCTTTGGTCTTTGCCATGGTGGAGAGTTTGGAATCTGATGGTTTGATTGCTCCTGTGGACAGGTGTCTTTAATACAGGTAACACAATGAGATTAGCAGCACTCCCTTTAAGAGACTGCTTCTAATCTAAGCTTGTTACCTGTATGAAAGACACCTGGGAGCCAGAAATCCTGCTGAATGATAGGGGATCAAATCCTTCTTTCCCTCATGAACATGCAGATCAGTCATCATTTGTTAGACGCATTTCTGCTGAATTTGTTGTTGTATTCTGTCTCTCGGTGTTACAATACACTGAACATTCAATTTTTAGACCGATCATTTCTGTGTGAGGGGCGAACATTCAACATCGGCCGGGGAGCAAATACGCATTTCCTTCACTGTATACAGGTAACAAAATGAGATTAGCACCACTCCCTTTAAGAGGATGCTTCTAATCTCAGCTTGTTACCTGTATGAAAGACACCTGGGAGTCAGAATTCCTGCTGAATGATAGGGGATCAAATCCTTATTTCCCTCATGAACATGCAGATCAGTCATCCCCATTTTCAGCCATACGCATTTCCTTCACTGTATATATTTTATTTCTGTTGTTTCTTGTACTGCGTTTTTTTTTTTCTAACGGCTGTGTGATTGACAGATCTACAAGGGGTACGTGGATGACCCTCGGAACACTGACAACGCCTGGATGGAGACACAAGCGGTTAATTACCACGATGACACAGGTGGGAACACTGACACCCAACGCACGTTTCCCCTCCGGGTGCTTCTTTCCGCTGACGTCCATGTTTTTCTTGTGTGACAGGCGGAATATTAGACCAGCTGGCCTTAGAAGCGGGTGACGATGCCGGCAAAGTGCGGTGGGCGGATATCCACAAGACCCGCAGCCTCTACGCCAACCACGCCCACTTCATCCAGATCGTGGCTGAGAAGAGGGATGCACACTGGTAGACCCCCATAAAGGACCGGCGGTGTATTCTTCAATGTGGGGCATCCATATGGCCGGTCTGAAGTTTTTTTTTTGTTTTTTTTTTCCCACATTTTCTAGGCATGAACCAAAGAAGAACTGATTTTTAGGTTCCTTTTTAAATGTAAGATGGAGGCCTTAAAGCCCAACTCCGGACAGGACATATGTTTGGTTAGAGTAGGGAGGGGATTGAACCTCCGTCAGGTTTTTATTGCTGTTCTTTTGTTGTGGGTGTGGTGCTGGATTGGGATGTTCTAGTTTTCCTTGATGGTTTGTAAAATTTGGATGCTGTTCGTATATATTTGGGCTATATACCTGGAAACAGGGGCGGACTGACCATTTGGGAGCTCGGGCACTGCCCGAGGACCCAGGGTCAGAAGGGGGCCCCATGAGATGCCCCTGGTACCTTTTTCATAGGCTTTTTTGAGTTTGGGTAAGGACACAGGGGCCCCATGATCCCCTATTGCCCGGGGGCCCCATGAGTTGTCAGTCCGCCCCTGGGACAGGGAGAACATGCAAACTCCAGGCAGGTGGTGCCGTGGTTGGGATTCGAACCAACGACCCGAGTACTGCCAGGAGGAAGTGCTATCCATTTAGCCACTGTTCTGTCACATGGTCGGAAGTCTGTCCCACCAGCCGCCATGAGATGCCCCTGGTACCTTTCATAGGCTTTTTTGGGTGTGGTTTGCGTGTGGGTAAGGACACGGGTCCCATGATCCCCTATTGCCCGGGGGGCCCCATGAGTTGTCAGCCTACCCCTGCCTGGAAGGGAGCCTTCCAAGATAGGAGTTCTGTAATGTATGCCTGTAGGTTGGTGTATGGAATACCAGAGAATATAGGATTGGAGATGAAGAGGTCAAAATGTGACCTTTAACCACTTCCCGTCCAGCTGTTGTATATAAACGGCCAGATGGTGGCAGTGCAGGGTCGGGTGGACGTTTATAAACGGCCTCCCTGCCCCCTGCTTGTGCGCACTGCCTAGGAGCGCGCAGCACCGCGATCCGGTGCCCGCTATGTCCCCCGGACACAGTGGAAAACTTAACCCCTTGACGCCGAGCGCACACAAATATGCGGCCTCGCGGGGTCTGGGCCTTGACGCCGAGCGGCTGCATATTTGCGTGCAATTAGAAAATACATATGTGCTGAGAGCGCACGCCCAGCACATACGTCCGTGACTCACGGAAAGGTCCCGATCTCCCCTTTCGATCGGGACCTTTTCTGATCATGTGACGGCGAATCACAGCGGTCACATGACCCTAAAACCCCACCCGCCTTCCCGCTTTAAGGAGCCAGGGGGCGCTGGCATGAAGTGGTTAAAATACACACCCGCAGCGGTTCCCATGAACGAGGTGCTATTCTGATGCGGTGCGGAATTGGTACTGAAAACGCTGCAAATTCTGCACCGCATCAGTGTGAACCCGGGCTTAAAGGGAAACAAAAATTGGAATTCTATTTTACGTATTAATGCAATTGTGAACGAGTATCGGATTGTCCACCACTCTACCAATGTCTAAAGCAGGCCATACATGGCTCGAATTCCGAACGATTTTTCAATCAAAAACATTGTTCGTTCTGTAACCTGATGGTGTCACCAATGATTTAGAAAAAATCGGTCGTTTTTCACAAATTTTCCAGCATGCCCGATAAACGAAATGGGGGGGAACCACGAAAATCGGCCATTGCCACACTAACAGAGTGAAAATCGGCCGATTATTCTTAGGTCCAAAATCGTTTGAAAATCGACCCGTGTATAGCCGGCATAAGCCCCGATTCACACTGCTTCTGACTTTGAAATCGTCCCATTTCATATGAAGTTGCACAAGTTCAAAGTGGGATGGCGCTGCGACTTCATAGACATCTGTGGTGCTTCATGCGGTGCAGGAACTACTAAGTCGGAGGCGCACCGATTAGAACAGTTCTGGTGATGGTCGTTTGGATTTTTTTCTTTTTTTTTTGGATTGGATTTGAACTGTCAAGTCGCATGACAATTCACATCAGTGTGAACCAAGGCTAATGCCGGCCATAGACGGGTCGAAAATCAGACGATTTTCGCACCGTTAGTGGGTTAATTGGTTGCCCATTTTTCGGGATTTTTGCAAATTTTTTTTTATTGGGCATGTTGGAAAATTTGCGGCCGATTTTGACGATCGGCTTATTTTCCCGGCAATGATGGGCAAATCAGCCGATTGTTTTATGGATAAAAAAATTTGCGCATGAGCCGTGACCTGCAAGAAGAAGAAAAAGAATAAGAATTCCAGTCCGCTATTATATTTTATATGAAAAAGTCTTGCAGTTGCAACAATGTATCCATTTGTATCCAAATAAAAACATCTGTGTCCGAAATGGATACAAATGGGTACATTGTTGCAACCGCAAGACTTTTTCATATAAAATATAATAGTGGACTGAAATTCTTATTCTTTTTCTTCTTTTTCTTTTTCTTTTTTTCTTCTTCTTTTTCTTCTTCTACTTCTTCCTCTTCCTCTTCCTCTACTTCTTCTTCCTCTTCCTCTTCTTCCCCTTCTTCTTCCTCTTCCTCTTCTTCCCCTTCTTCTTCCCCTTCTTCCTCTTCTTCCCCTTCTTCTTCCTCTTCCTCCCCCTCCCCTTCCTCCCCCTCCTCTTTCTCCTCCTCCCCCTCCTCTTCCTCCCCCTCCTCTTTCTCCTCCTCCCCCTCCTGCTCCCCCTCCTCCTCCTCCTCCTCCTCCTCTTCCTCTTCTTCTTCCTCCTCCTCCTCCTCCTCTTCTTCTTCCTCCTCCTCCTCTTCTTCTTCCTCCTCCTCCTCTTCCTCCTCCTCCTCCTCCTCTTCTTCCTCCTCCTCCTCCTCTTCTTCCTCCTCCTCCTCCTCCTCCTCTTCTTCCTCCTCCTCCTCCTCCTCTTCTTCCTCCTCCTCCTCCTCCTCTTCTTCCTCCTCCTCCTCCTCCTCTTCTTCCTCCTCCTCCTCCTCTTCTTCTTCTTCTTCCTCCTCCTCCTCCTCCTCCTCTTCTTCTTCTTCCTCCTCCTCCTCTTCTTCTTCCTCCTCCTCCTCCTTCTTCTTCTTCCTCCTCCTTCTTCTTCTTCCTCCTCCTTCTTCTTCCTCCTCTTCTTCCTCTTCCCAATTTTTTTTACCGTTGGTGGTAACGTCGGCCGAACGAACGACCGATTTTTTTTTTTTTTTTTAAACCAGCCGGTTTTGGACCCGTCTTTGCCCTGCTTAAAGTTTAGTCCTGAAGCCAGCAGCGGTCAGACACGGAGGTTCTGCACTTTGGGGTTAATGACTGTGTAACCTGACGGAATGTTTTCCATCTGTTCTTGGCAGGAAGGGATTATAATGTATTCTGCAACCTTTGGAACAAGACGTAATAAAATATTCTAGAGGAAATTGTGTCGGTTCCTTTCTTTTTTCTTCTCTGGTCATGAAACAACACAACGGGCTAAATCACAATGCTGTCCTGAATGCAAAAATGTAGAAATCCATTTTCGCATTTGTGCTTTCATTGCCTAGTAATCAGCAGGAAAAAAAACTGCCGCTTTATTGAAAAGTGAAGTATGGCCAAAAAATCTTGTGGCCATACTTCTCTTGTGGGTCACAGGAGTGCACTTACTTTTGCACTCCTGTGACCCAGAATTAGCCGATACCGGGTAAAACTTGCGGTCAGCTGATATCATAGAACCGCTCTGGTACCTGAGAGGATCTTGACAATAATGTCAGGATCCACCAAGATGCCTTATAGGCAGCTAGCTAGACCCCGCATTCACTATATCCGCTCTCCCCGGACCCTGCATTCACTATATCCGCTCTCCCCGGACCCTGCATTCACTATATCCGCTCTCCCCGGACCCTGCATTCACTATATCCGCTCTCCCCGGACCCTGCATTCACTATATCCGCTCTCCCCGGACCCTGCATTCACTATATCCGCTCTCCCCGGACCCTGCATTCACTATATCCGCTCTCCCCGGACCCTGCATTCACTATATCCGCTCTCCCCGGACCCTGCATTCACTATATCCGCTCTCCCCGGACCCTGCATTCACTATATCCGCTCTCCCCGGACCCTGCATTCACTATATCCGCTCTCCCCGGACCCTGCATTCACTATATCCGCTCTCCCCGGACCCTGCATTCACTATATCCGCTCTCCCCGGACCCTGCATTCACTATATCCGCTCTCCCCGGACCCTGCATTCACTATATCCGCTCTCCCCGGACCCTGCATTCACTATATCTGTTCTCCCCGGACCCTGCATTCACTATATCCGCTCTCCCCGGACCCCCCATTCACTATATCCGCTCTCCCCGAACCCCCCATTCACTATATTCGCTCTCCCCGGACCCTGCATCCACAATATCCGCTCTCCCCCGGAATCCGCATTCACTATATCCGCTCTCCCCGGACCCTGCATTCACTATATCTGGTCTCCCCCGGACCCGTATTCACTATATCCGCTCTCCCCGGACCCTGCATTCACTATATCCGCTCTCCCCGGACCTTGCATTCACTATATCTGGTCTCCCCCGGACCCGCATTCACTATATCCGCTCTCCCCGGACCCTGCATTCACTATATCCGCTCTCCCCGGACCCCCCATTCACTATATCCGCTCTCCCCGAACCCCCCATTCACTATATTCGCTCTCCCCGGACCCTGCATCCACAATATCCGCTCTCCCCCGGAATCCGCATTCACTATATCCGCTCTCCCCGGACCCTGCATTCACTATATCTGGTCTCCCCCGGACCCGTATTCACTATATCCGCTCTCCCCGGACCCTGCATTCACTATATCCGCTCTCCCCGGACCTTGCATTCACTATATCTGGTCTCCCCCGGACCCGCATTCACTATATCCGCTCTCCCCGGACCCTGCATTCACTATATCCGCTCTCCCCGGACCCTGCATTCACTATATCCGCTCTCCCCGGACCCTGCATTCACTATATCTGTTCTCCCCGGACCCTGCATTCACTATATCCGCTCTCCCCGGACCCCCCATTCACTATATCCGCTCTCCCCGAACCCCCCATTCACTATATTCGCTCTCCCCGGACCCTGCATCCACAATATCCGCTCTCCCCCGGAATCCGCATTCACTATATCCGCTCTCCCCGGACCCTGCATTCACTATATCTGGTCTCCCCCGGACCCGTATTCACTATATCCGCTCTCCCCGGACCCTGCATTCACTATATCCGCTCTCCCCGGACCTTGCATTCACTATATCTGGTCTCCCCCGGACCCGCATTCACTATATCCGCTCTCCCCGGACCCTGCATTCACTATATCCGCTCTATATCTGGTCTCCCCGGACCCTGCATTCACTATATCTGCTCTCCCCGGACCCCGCATTCACTATATCTGCTCTCCCCGGACCCCGCATTCACTATATCCGCTCTCCCCGGACCCTGCATTCACTATATCCGCTCTGCCCGGACCCTGCATTCACTATATCCGCTCTGCCCGGACCCTGCATTCACTATATCCGCTCTCCCCGGACCCTGCATTCACTATATCCGCTCTCCCCGGACCCTGCATTCACTATATCTGGTCTCCCCCGGACCCGCATTCACTATATCCGCTCTCCCCGGACCCTGCATTCACTATATCCGCTCTCCCCGGACCTTGCATTTACTATATCTGGTCTCCCCGGACCCTGCATTCACTATCTGCTCTCCCCGGACCCTGCATTCACTATATCCGCTCTCCCCGGACCCTGCATTCACTATATCCGCTCTCCCCGGACCCTGCAGTCACTATATCCGTTCTCCCCGGACCCTGCAGTCACTATATCCGCTCTCCCCGGATCCTGCATTCACTATATCTTGTCTCCCCCGGACCCTGCATTCACTATATCTGGTCTCCCCGGACCCTGCATTCACTATATCTGGTCTCCCCGGACCCTGCATTCACTATATCTGGTCTCCCCGGACCCTGCAGTCACTATATCCGCTCTCCCCGGACCCTGCAGTCACTATATCCGCTCTCCCCGGACCCTGCATTCACTATATCCGCTCTCCCCGGACCCCGCATTCACTATATCCGTTCTTCCCGAACCCTGCAGTCACTGTATCCGCTCTCCCCGGACCCTGCATTCACTATATCTGGTCTCCCCGGACCCTGCATTCACTATATCCGGTCTCCCCGGACCCTGCAGTCACTATATCCGCTCTCCCCGGACCCCGCATTCACTATATCCGCTCTCCCTGGACCCCGCATTCACTATATCCGCTCTCCCCGGACCCTGCATTCACTATATCCGCACAATATGTCTTATCAGGAGATAAGAGGGGAATGCTGGATGAATGGGAAGATCAGAGAAGACAGGATCAAACAGCCTTTTTACACAATGCAGAGGATTAACCCCTTAGGTCCCACACTGAGTATAACAAGCACGCTTTCCTGCATCTACAGACTGATGGTACTGTTGGGGGTTTAGTGACACTTTAAGGGCTGTCCCTGCACCTGCTCGGGTTTGGCTGTAACCAATTAATGAGATGCTCCACATTGGTTTCCCACTGCAGCCGGATCCTCATCTTGATAACTGCAGGCTGCCCTAGGGATGGGCAGGAAGAAGTCACAACTCCCTGACCCTAGGCTGCCGCCCAAACAGGTTCTGTCCATGTGTGATCAGGTGAGCGGGCATATACCTGCCCAAGAATGCGGGTGGGTGTGTTTGTAACCGAGATAGGGAGTTAACCTGTCAGCTGCCTGGGAACAGCCTTTGCTACTGTACAGGGATCATAAGAAGTGGCTCCAGGAGCCCAGCAAAGGAGATTTGACATCATACCTGAATACCGTGACATCAGAAGAGGTCCAGTGCCCAGTGCTGGAACCTCTGCAGGGTCAACACACTGCTGACCTAAAACTGCTGATTCCTGCTCTTCTATTCTGCTGATGGTCAGCATTCCCTTCCACTCCAGAGAACAAGTAGAAAGATGGCACAGCAGAGTGCCAGGACAAAGGGAAGGGGGCTAGTCTGCATTGTACCAGGAGAGGAACCCAGGGCAGATACACTGTGACCAGAGAGAGAGAAGGACTGCAGGAGAGGAGCTGGAATTCTGTGCCAGGAGAGGAGCTGGAATTCTGTGCCAGGAGAGGAGCTGGAATTCTGTGCCAGGAGAAGAGCTGGAATTCTGTGCCAGGAGAAGAGCTGGAATTCTGTGCCAGGAGAAGAGCTGGAATTCTGTGCCAGGAGAGGAGCTGGAATTCTGTGCCAGGAGAGGAGCTGGAATTCTGTGCCAGGAGAGGAGCTGGAATTCTGTGCCAGGAGAAGAGCTGGAATTCTGTGCCAGGAGAAGATCTGGAATTCTGTGCCAGGAGAAGATCTGGAATTCTGTGCCAGGAGAAGATCAGGAATTCTGTGCCAGGAGAAGAACCGGAATTCTGTGCCAAGAGAGGAACCGGAATTCTGTGCCAAGAGAGGAACTGGAATTCTGTGCCAGGAGAGGAGCCGGAATTCTGTGCCAGGAGAAGAGCCGGAATTCTGTGCCAGGAGAGGAGCCGGAATTCTGTGCGAGGAGAGGAGCCGGAATTCTGTGCCAGGAGAGGAGTTGGAATTCTGTGCGAGGAGAGGAGCTTGTTTTTTGAGCCAAGAGAGAAGCCATCTTTTTATACCAGGTAAGGGATCAGTATCTTGTACAGGGGTGCTTTGAGAGACTTTGTGCCAGCAGGAGAGCTAATACTGTGTGCAAACAAAACCAATTACCCCGAAGAGGGTTTTTTTTTGCCAGGAACAGAGGAGATACTTGGACAGAAGAGTCACAGTTCCTTGCCCAGGAGGGGAGCAAATACATTATGTCATGAAAATGAGGACTGTTTAGATGTACATAGTCCAGTACCAAAATAGGTGTCCAGTGCCAGGACAGTATACATGTACACAGTCCACCCCTCACATTTGTGTAAATATTTGATTCTCTCTTTTCATGTGACAACACTGAAGAAATGACACTTTGCTACAATGTGACGTAGTCAGTGTACAGCTTGTATAACATGGAAATTTGCTGTCCCCTCAAAATAACTCAACACACCGCCATTAATGTCTAAACCGCTGGCAACAAAAGTGTGTCCACCCCTGAGTGGCAAGGTCCAAATTGGGCCCAAAGTATCAATATTTTGTGTGGCCGCCATTATTTTCCAGCACTGCCTTAACCCTCTTGGGCATGGAGGTCACCAGAGCTTCACAGGTTGCCACTGGAGTCCTCTTCCACTCCTCCATGATGACATCACAGAGCTGGTGGATGTTAGAGACCTTGCGCTCCTTCACCTTCCATTTGAGGATGCCCCACAGATGCTCAATAGGGTTTAGGTCTGGAGACATGCTTGGCTAGTCCATCACCTTCCCCCTCAGCTTCTTTAGCAAGGCAGTGGTGGTCTTGGAGGTGTGTTTGGGGTCGTTATGTTGGAATACTGCCCTGCGGCCCAGTCTCTGAAGGGAGGGGATCATCCTCTGCTTCAGTATGTCACAGTACATGTTGGCATTCATGGTTCCCTCAATGAACTGTAGCCCCCCAGTGCCGGCAGCACTCACGCAGCCCCAGACCATGACATTCCCACCACCATGGGGCCCCAGACCATGACACTCCCACCACCATGGGGCCCCAGACCATGACACTCCCACCACCACGGGGCCCCAGACCATGACACTCCCACCACCATGGGGCCCCAGACCATGACACTCCCACCACCATGGGGCCCCAGACCATGACACTCCCACCACCATGGGGCCCCAGACCATGACACTCCCACCACCATGCCTGACTGTAGGCAACACACACTTGTCTTTGTACTCCTCACCTGGTTGCCCCCACACACGCCTGACACCATCTGAACCCAATCAGTTGATGTTGGTGTCATCAGACCACAGGAGACGGTTCCAGTAATCCATGTCCTCATTCTGCTTGTCTTCAGCAAACTGTTTGCGGCTTTCTTGGTCATCATCTTTAGAAGAGGCTTCCTTCTGGGACGACAGCCATGCAGACCAACGTGATGCAGTGTGCGGTGTATGGTCTGAGCTCTGACAGGTGCAAAGTGTAATTTCTTCAGTGTTGTCACATGAAAAGATGATAAAATATTTACAAAAATGTCAGGGGTGGACTCACTTCTGTGAGATACTGTGTGTATGTATGTGTGTATATATATATTTATGCATATTTTTGAATATTTAATTTTAAATATTAAAAATATAAATCTTTATTTAAAATATAAAAGTTACCGCATGTTTATTTATTTATATACTATATATAGAGAGAGAGAGAGAGAAGAGAGAGAGATGGAGCATTTTAAAAAGTGCGGGAACCTTTGACGAACCTTGTGTATATATAACAATAATACAGTATAAAATGAAAGTTGGTAAATGATCACCAGGATATGAACAATTTTTTCAATTTGTACACATATTTTTGCAAACATTTTGTATGTGTAGTTTAAAAATCAAGTATAGCATCATCAGGCTCCA
>NW_028319436.1:40000-67500 GCF_062004578.1 Staurois parvus
GCAATGACAAGGTTGAACAAGCTCGGGGAGGCGCTGCGATGTGTCACATGAAAGCATGCCAATGCCCAAGGCAGAAACAAATGAGCGGAGGTTTGTAGACCGCACTTGTGTAATGACAGGAGTTACCGCCGTAATCACTCACCATGTTCTACATCGCTCGGGGATTCTGGGTAACATAACCTCAGACCTGTGCCTGTGAGGCCCATGTGACACGAGTGCAAAGAAGAGAGCCTTGCAGCAGGGTGGAGATGAGAGACGCACAGCCGGAACTGGGCAGCACAAGCTGGATCATGAGAATGTATAGGAAATGATAAGATGTATCAGCCTCTAACAGTCTCTTACACACTGCAGCAATCTTCAGCCTGCAACTCTACAGCAGTTCCCAGCAGCCTCTAGTAGCCTCTATGAATCAGCCCTATCAGGGCGAAATGCATCAGAGGGGTGTGGCCTAATGTCGGGACTGTGTTGCACGCTCGCTACACTGGTTAAACTCAACGGTGTGACCTTTATGCTGTGCAATAATGTTTTACAGTTTTGCTATGTTTGCTGAGCTGGATGAGCTCTGATGGAGTGAAGGACCTGAGAGACAAATATGAGACTTGAACCTTTAACCTGCACGCTGTATGTTACATACTCATGACCCCTGTACTGTGTATGTTACATACTCCTGACCCTGCACTCCGTATGTTACATACTCATGACCCCTGTACTGTGTATGTTACATACTCCTGACCCTGCACTGTGTATGTTACATACTCCTGACCCTGCACTCCATATGTTACATACTCATGACCCCTGTACTGTGTATGTTACATACTCCTGACCCTGCACTGTGTATGTTACATACTCCTGACCCTGCACTCCATATGTTACATACTCATGACCCCTGTACTGTGTATGTTACATACTCCTGACCCTGCACTGTGTATGTTACATACTCATGACCCTGCACTCTGTATGTTACATACTCATGACCCCTGTACTGTGTATGTTACATACTCCTGACCCTGCACTCCATATGTTACATACTCCTGACCCTGCACTCTGTATGTTACATACTCATGACCCCTGTACTGTGTATGTTACATACTCCTGACCCTGCACTCCATATGTTACATACTCCTGACCCTGCACTCCATATGTTACATACTCATGACCCCTGTACTGTGTATGTTACATACTCCTGACCCTGCACTCCATATGTTACATACTACTGACCCTGCACTCCGTATGTTACATACTCATGACCCCTGTACTGTGTATGTTACATACTCCTGACCCTGCACTCCGTATGTTACATACTCCTGACCCTGCACTCCGTATGTTACATACTCCTGACCCTGCACTCCGTATGTTACATACTCCTGACCCTGCACGCCGTATGTTACATACTCCTGACCTGCACTCTGTATGTTACATACTCCTGACCCTGCACTCTGTATGTTACATACTCATGACCCCTGTACTGTGTATGTTACATACTCCTGAACCTGCACTCCGTATGTTACATACTCATGACCCCTGCACTCCGTATGTTACATACTCCTGACCCTGTACTCCGTATGTTACATACTCCTGACCCTGTACTCCATATGTTACATACTCCTGACCCTGCACTCCGTATGTTACATACTCATGACCCCTGTACTGTGTATGTTACATACTCATGACCCTGCACTCCGTATGTTACATACTCATGACCCTGCACTCCGTATGTTACATACTCATGACCCCTGCACACTCTCACATACTACTCACCCTGCACTCAGTATGTTACATACTCCTGACCCTGCACTCCGTATGTTATATATTCCAGACGCTGGTACTTTATATGTTACATACACCTGACCCCTGCACACTCTTACATATTCCTGATCACTGCACAATGTATGTTGCATACTCCTGACCCCTGCACACTCTCACATACTAGTCACCCTGCACTCAGTATGTTACATACTCCTGACCCCTGAACTCTGTATGTTATATATTCCTGACCTCTGCACTTTGTACATTACATGCACCTGACCCCTGCACTTTGTACATTACAATTCCGTGACTCCATGCCCTATATACTTTATATTTATATATATATATATATATATATATATTTATTCACTTTGTACGTTACATACTCCTGACCCCTGCACTTAGTATGTTACGTATTCCTGACCTGCGCACTCTGTACATAGGCTCTGTATGTAGAAGTTTTAAGTCCCTCTCACTGTTAGCACCGGTTTACCACACTGACAGTTCACCATGGTGTGCTTGGCATGCTGCCCCATTATTATCCTCTGGGAGCTCAAAGGGGCCCCATCAGGTAGGTTGTACAGGGCCCCATGATTTTTAATGGCAGCTCTGCTAACAGAACACTGTCATGTTACGCGCGCCTACCCTGACATACCCGTTTATTATAACATTTCAGTTCCCATTCTGGCCTTTGATTGCCCCCCAAACCATTCATTCCAACACAACTCCTCCCACCGCATTGTATGATCATATCCCCCCTTGTGTAGACCCCCATAATCCCCGAGACTGCCGCCGGGTGCCGCCATCATGGATGGGATTCAGCAGCTCCAACAGACTCAGAGCTGAAGGGACACCCTAGTATTCTCCCCTTTACTCCTTCCCCAGTTGCTACATAAAAAGTTGTGTAAGGAGGTAAGGGGAGGGGTGAAGGAGCTGGGCCGGCACAGAAAGTAACTAAACGCTTCCAGAGGAGGAGGGGGCTGTGCTAGGGAACTGACTCTTCATGGAGTAGTCACTCTAGTATGTTTAAAGAGACATTACTAATAAATAGAATAGAATAGAATTCACTAAAATGAAAAACGCTGCAAGTAATTATTTTCAGCACCGGCTGGCTATGAGCTTTTTCCTGCAATTGTTTTAGTTGCAGACAGGGTCTCTTTTCCTTGCTTGGCTCTGGCATTCCACATTTATAGTTGGAAAGGCAGCGGCAATCGTCCTAACCAGTGGCATCTCAAGGCAGGTGCAGGGGGTGCGCGCCGCACGGGGTGACACCTACCGCACGGGGTGACACCGGAACCGCTCCACGAAAAGGTAAGTTGTACAGCAAGCCGACGATCCCCACAGGATGGATCGGATCTGTGGATTGGGGAGGATAATGGATCGGAGTCTGATCCATTATCCTCAATCCGCAGATCCCATCCATCCTGCGGGGATTGTCGGAGGGGGTGTCACCAGGTGTTATCGGACCGGGTGACACCAACCCTAGGGACGCCCCTGGTCCTAACCAACCGCAATCCATCGCTTTTTTTTTATCCTTCATGGTCTTAGGGAGATCAGCGCCAGGAAGGATGGCTTCTGATTGGTCGCCACCAGGGCCTTCTAGCACTTTTGCGCATCACTTTCTGCTTGGGTCTCAGAGGGGTGTGGAGTGGGTGGGGCCATTTCCAAAGGCAGCTCTGTAATTGGTTAAACCTTTCTGCCCCTGCAGTGCCACGGCCAATCACACGGACCTCTTGGAGCTGGACTGTCACCTGACCAAGGACGGGCGGGTTGTGGTGTCACACGATGACAATTTGCTGCGGCAGACGGGACACGATGTCAACATATGTGACGTCAGATACCAGGTAATGTCCGTGTGAGCGGAGCGTGTCATTATACACATGTATGATCCCTTCATTGTTCCCGTGACTGATCTTCCCCTTACTTCCCACCAGGAGCTTCCGCAGTACCACGAGACTCTGGAGGTGACATTTCTGCCAGGTAAATCCTGACTGACACCTATGGACCCCATTGAAATCTGATCTCCGGCCTTCCAGTTGTAGCGGCTCCTCTCCTGGACTGAAACGGCTTCCTTTGATTTCACTGCACACTGTGAGCTTTTCACAATGTGCATTAGAAGCTGCAACCAGTCAGACAGAGCTCTGCCTCATTTCCTGGCTGGAGGACGTCCGGCATCATCTACCCCAGTGATCTCCAAACTGCAACCTTTTGCTTGTTCTTATCCAGCCCTTGAGGCACCATTCCTCCCACTGACACCAATGATGGGGCACTATTCCTCCCACTGACACCAATGATGGGGCACTATTCCTCCCACTGACACCAATGATGGGGCACTATACCTTCCACTGACACCAATGATGGGGCACTATTCCTCCCACTGACACCAATGATGGTGCACTATTCCTCCCACTGACACCAATGATGGGGCACTATTCCTCCCACTGACACCAATGATGGTGCACTATTCCTCCCACTGACACCAATGATGGGGCACCATTCCTCCCACTGATACCAGCAATGGGGCACCATTCCTCCCACTGACACCAACAATTGGGCACCATTCCTCCCAATGACACCAACAATGGGGCACTATTTATTTATTTCAGGTACTTATATAGCGCCATCAAGAGTCCCCCTTACATTAGGGTCCCTATCAGAGTCCCCCCTTACATTAGGGTCCCTATCAGAGTCCCCCCTTACATTAGGGTCCCTATCAGAGTCCCCCCTTACATTAGGGTCCCTATCAGAGTCCCCCCTTACATTAGGGTCCCTATCAGAGTCCCCCCTTACATTAGGGTCCCTATCAGAGTCCCCCCTTACATTAGGGTCCCTATCAGAGTCCCCCCTTACATTAGGGTCCCTATCAGAGTCCCCCCTTACATTAGGGTCCCTATCAGAGTCCCCCCTTACATTAGGGTCCCTATCAGAGTCCCCCCTTACATTAGGGTCCCTATCAGAGTCCCCCCTTACATTAGGGTCCCTATCAGAGTGCCCCCTTACATCAGGGTCCCCATCAGAGTGCCCCCTTACATCAGGGTCCCCATCAGAGTGCCCCCTTACATCAGGGTCCCCATCAGAGTGCCCCCTTACATCAGGGTCCCCATCAGAGTGCCCCCTTACATCAGGGTCCCCATCAGAGTGCCCCCTTACATCAGGGTCCCCATCAGAGTGCCCCCTTACATCAGGGTCTCCATCAGAGTGCTTCTTTACATCAGGGTCCTCATCAGAGTGCCCACTTAAATCAGGTTTCCATCAGAGTACCCCCTTACATCAGGGTCCCCATCAAAATGTCCCCCTACATCAGGTTTCCATCAGAGTCCCCCCTCACATCAGGGTCCCCATCAAAATGCCCCCTTACATCAGGTCCCCATCAGAGTCCCCACTTACATCAGGGTCCCCATCAGAGTCTCCCCTTACATCAGGATTCCCGTCAAAGTGCCCCCTTACATCAACTGTCTGCGTCAGATTGACTCAAAAATCAATGGATGCATTCTCAGAGAGTGGGGGTTGGGGCAAAGCCTTCCCCAGCACCCCCCAGATCCGGCCCCACTGAATACCCTTCCATGTAATCACTGTTCAATGGTTGGAAGGGACATGTCCCCAGATTACTATACAGGGCTTCTTCGGACTCAGTGGCAGTTGATGAGAAGTCACATGACCTGTGCCGTTTCCGCCAGCAAAAACATGTTTGTGTGTTTTCAGGTCACATGTCATCGGGACATGACCGTCAGATCCCGCTGCTGGAGGAAGTCTTCCAGAGATTCCCGGAGAAACCCATCAATATAGAAATAAAGCGAGACTGCGACGAGCTGATAAAGAAGGTACTTGGTGAATTGCGCATTATTAGGCCCCATTCACACCTTTGTGCGCATTAAAAAAAAAAAAAATCTTGCTTGAGGCAATTCTGTAATAATGCGCCTTCTATAGGTCAATGGTAACGCACCTAAGAACCTGCAAAACGCACCATGCAGATGTGACACAGCCTGTAGTGTGATCGCTGCGCCACGGTGTGGTCAAATCATGTAATGCGGCTATACTGTGCTCCTGCAGGTGTCGGACTTGGTGAAGAAGTACCGAAGGACGGAGAGAACCATCTGGGCCAGTACCAGCGATCCAGTCATGAAGAAATGTCGAAAGGAGGTAAGGAGACATCCCGAGAAAAATGACCAAACAGACCCCCTTCCCCCTGACTATTCCTAATTTCCATTGTACTGCTCCCTGTATCCTCCTCTGCTCACCCCCTTCTTTTTTTTCAGGATTTCTATAGCGCCAACAGTATAAAGCAGTGGTTCTCAACCTGTGGGTCGTGACCCCTTTGGGGGTCAAACACCCTTTCACAGAGGTCGCCTAAGACCACCGGAAAACACATATTTCTGATGGTCTTAGGAACCGAGACACTGCTCTTCTATGCATCTCCAGGCGGGTCAGCCCACATGCAGATACGCCCACATACGAGTACCCGGTGTGATGACATCATCGCGCCAACCCCACCACATACACCCCGTACAAATACAGGTGTATGTGACAGGGTTGGCGCAATAATGTACTTATGTGGACCAGTCACACATGTGTAAAGAGCAGCTACTCTGTAGAAAGCAGCTACTGTGTAGAAAGCAGCTACTGTGTAGAAAGCAGCTACTGTGTAGAAAGCAGCTACTGTGTTGAAAGCAGCTACTGTGTTGAAAGCAGCTACTGTGTAGAAAGCAGCTACTGTGTTGAAAGCAGCTACTGTGTAGAAAGCAGCTACTGTGTAGAAAGCAACTACTGTGTTGAAAGCAGCTACTGTGTTGAAAGCAACTACTGTGTTGAAAGCAACTACTGTGTTGAAAGCAGCTACTGTGTTGAAAGCAGCTACTGTGTTGAAAGCAACTACTGTGTTGAAAGCAACTACTGTGTTGAAAGCAGCTACTGTGTTGAAAGCAGCTACTGTGTTGAAAGCAGCTACTGTGTTGAAAGCAGCTACTGTGTTGAAAGCAGCTACTGTGTTGAAAGCAGCTACTGTGTAGAAAGCAGCTACTGTGTAGAAAGCAGCTACTGTGTAGAAAGCAGCTACTGTGTTGAAAGCAGCTACTGTGTTGAAAGCAGCTACTGTGTTGAAAGCAGCTACTGTGTTGAAAGCAGCAGAATTGGAGGTAAAACCACACTTCATGAATTATAATTATAATTGTTTTTGTGATTAATCACTTTGCTTTAATTATATTCAATTTGTAACCATGGAAATCCATCCTGCATATCAGATATTTACATTACGATTCATAATAGTAGCAAAATTACAGTTATGAAGTAGCAACGAAAATAATTTTATGGTTGGGGGTCACCACAACAGGAGGAACTGTATTAAAGGGTCGGGGCATTAGGAAGGTTGAGAACCACTGGTATAAAGGGAGACAGTACAGTTTCAATGCCATAAAATACAAAGGTCATAAGAGCTTACAATCTAATAGGGTGGGGCATGTGGTTGGAAGTGTGGGGGGATCAGTTGATGGAAGTGATGAAGGTTTCCTTGGAGGCGTGATAGGCTTCCTCATCTCCTGTCCTCCTTGCCTCACCCTCATCTCTCCCTCTCCAGAACCCAGACATGCCTTTCATGTTCACACCCCGTCGAGGGATCATCCTCCTCATCCTCTACTACACCGGCCTCCTTCCCTTCGTGCCGCTGCCAGAGGCCGTGGTGGAAACCTACATGCCGTCCATTATAAACAGGTCAGTCTGAGCTATCACCTCTCATGGTCCATTCCCTGGGTATGAGGGTGGACCTGTCCATTGGCCAGTACCTGCCATAGATAAACACCAGTGCTGGCCCATCTCCTCTCCCCTAGCCAGATTCAGACCATTGAGATGTAATAACAGGATAAACAGGTCTCAGTGCTAACACTTGTCTCACTGCAGGACGTATTTCCCCCACAATGCGCTCATGAGGAACCGGTTTCTGGTCCGTCTGCAGGACAAGTAAGTGCACGCTGTGTGGTCAACTTTATATATAATAACTGACATGTCCGTTGTATGGTCAGTATGTGGACACCCTCCCGTCTCTGAATTGTTGAGTTCTGGTGCACAAAGCCAGCTCCATGTAGACATGGTTTGACCAGTTTGGTGTGAAGGAACTTTAGTGGTTCGGTAGGGTTGATCCCCGACCTCAACCCTACTGGACACCTTTGGGATGAAAAACCCCCAAAAGTCAGCACACTCGCATTGACATGATATGGGGGTCATACGTCGACTATCATGGGGAGGAGGGGACAGCAGAGTAAACTATATGACCTGGAGACTATGGGCATCTGACCATCACACCTGTATGAGCTTGGAATGATGGTTGCGACCCCGATCCAGCATCAGTACCCTGACCTTTACAAATGTTCCCACAGATACATTCCAAAATCTTATGGAAAGCTTTCCCAGAAGAGTGAGGGCTTCTAGAGGGGTGAGAGATGTAACAGCGAAGGGTAGGGATGGGGGGACTTGAAACAAAATGTCCAACAAGCCCATATACTGTAGGTGTGATGCCCATAGACTTCGGGCCATATAGTTTATTCTGCTGTCCCCTCCTCCCCATGATAGTTCATGTATGACCCCCATATCATGTCAATGTGAGTGTGCTGACTTTTGGGGGTTTTTACTCTCATGGCAAATTTACCCACCCAATTGTCACACTCACCTCTCTGGGGATCCAGTACCTGGCCTCTTCAGCATGCAGCTGCCAGCACCTCCTGCACCTCAGGAGACAGCTTTCCTGATTGGTGTCACCTAAAATTGCAAGGCAATGCGTTGACATGCTGCATCCGAGCCTTGAACAGGCTTTGCCTGTTTCCTCGTACCTCCTTGATCCTCCAGTCCAACCTCTGACTACCCCGTGACTCCTAGTGGGCTCAGTGCTTCCCTGAGCATCCAAGTGTCATCCAATGACACCTGTGTGCCCCCCGTGACTCCATGACACCCTTGATCATCCAAGTGTCATCCAGTGATTCACATATGCCATGTGACTGTTCCCCTCCCTCCCCCCAGTGACTCTTGTGCACCCTTGTGTAATCCGTGATTCTACGACAACTCTTTACATCCTGACCCAGTGTTATCCAGTGACTCCTGTGCACCCTTGTGCACCCCGTGATTCTATGACAACTCTTTACATCCAGACCCAGTGTTATCCAGTGACTCCTGTGCACCCCGTGATTCTATGACAACTCTTTACATCCAAACCCAGTGTTATCCAGTGGCTCCTGTGCACCCTTGTGTACCCCGTGATTCTACGACAACTCTTTACATCCTGACCCAGTGTTATCCAGTGACTTCTGTGCACCCTTGTGCACCCCGTGATTCTATGACAACTCTTTACATCCAGACCCAGTGTTATCCAGTGACTCCTGTGCACCCCGTGATTCTATGACAACTCTTTACATCCAAACCCAGTGTTATCCAGTGGCTCCTGTGCATCCTTGTGTACCTCGTGATTCTACGACAACTCTTTACATCCAGACCCAGTGTTATCCAGTGGCTCCTGTGCACCCTTGTGTACCCCGTGATTTTATGACAACTCTTTACATCCAGACCCAGTGTTATCCAGTGACTCCTGTGCACCCCGTGATTCTATGACAACTCTTTACATCCAAACCCAGTGTTATCCAGTGGCTCCTGTGCATCCTTGTGTACCCCGTGATTCTACGACAACTCTTTACATCCAGACCCAGTGTTATCCAGTGGCTCCTGTGCACCCTTGTGTACCCCGTGATTTTATGACAACTCTTTACATCCAGACCCAGTGTTATCCAGTAGCCCTTGTGTACCCCGTGATTTTATGACAACTCTTTACATCCAGACCCAGTGTTATCCAGTGGCTCCTGTGCACCCTTGTGTACCCCGTGATTTTATGACAACTGTTTACATCCAGACCCAGTGTTATCCAGTAGCCCTTGTGAACCCCGTGATTCTATGACAACTCTTTACATCCAGACAAAGTGTTATCCAGTGGCTCCTGTGCAGCCTTGTGTACCCCGTGATTCTATGACAACTCTTTACATCCAGTAATATCCAGTGACTCCTGTGTACCCCTTGACTCCATGACACTCCTGAAGTGTTATCCATTGGCTCCTGTGTGTCCTGTGACTCCGTGACACCCCTGAGCATTAAAGTTCAATCCAGTGACTCCTGTGTGCCCCATGACTGTGATCCCCTGATTATCCAATATCATCCAAGGACTCCTGTGCACCCTTGTGCACCTCATGATTCTGTGACATCCCTTTGTATCCAGTGTACACAGTGACTCCCGTGTGCCCTGTGACTACATGGCACCTCTTTGAATTCTGTGTTATACAGTGACACCTGTGTGCCCCATGACTCTGTGACACCACTGAGTATCCAGTGTTTTACAATGACTCCTGTGTATCCTATGATCCCAAAACTTCATTATCTACTGACTCCAGTACACCCTGTGCACCTCCATGACACCTGTGTTCCCCATGACTCTGTGGGGCATCTCATGGGGCCCCCTACTGACCCTGGGCCCTCGGGCATTGCCCGAGTTTCCAAATGGTCAGTCCGCCCCTGCTTCCCCCACATGGAGAGACTCTGACACTGACCAGCACCCCCCTCCCCCCACAAAGAGAGCCTGACATTGACCAACAACACCTCTACCCAAGTGAGATTTCAACTACTACCGCCCCCCATACACTGTCACTGCCCCCCAAACCTGCGAGAGAGAAGACACTCACCTTCACAGCTTCAGACATCCCCGAGAACAAGAGTCAGGCTCTACATCAAGCAACCTGCAGCCTCTCTCAGATCCCACCTGGTCCCCATGCTGCATGTGTCCCATTTTCCATCCCTTTTTTTGGGAGGGGCGGCGCTGCCCCCCTGAAAAATGCTGCCCTAGGCAATTGCCTTGTTTGCCTTGTGGTAAATACGCCCCTGGGTGTCACCCCCCGCACCTGCCTTGGGACGCCACTGGTCACTGATACGTATTTCCAGTTGAATCCAATTAGAATGATGTGTGAATCTTGGGTGAAAAACCTTTAAAATAGATTCCCTTTGTTTATGAAGACAGTAAAAGAATAAAACACAGTTTTAGAAAACATATATTTAATGGTCATGGTATTCTGTACATATGTACACACGGCTGTGATGAGGCTTAACGAACACCAACGCCGATCACACACAATCAACTCCGCACCCGTCTTTCAGATATAAAAGGAATTAGGGGGTCACATTTGGGGGCTTTTTTTTTTACTGTACACGTTTGCTGTTAATTTTTCAGTCTAATCTAAATTGTTTGATACTTTTCCAATTTTTTTTTTTTTTTGCTTGCATGTGTTGAAAGATCAAAATAAATAAAGAAAAATGAATCCATTCTGCCACACATGATGCAATTCCATAGAACACAATCAGGCTTTTGCACCCTGACAGCTTCATTCCTTTTCCATTCAAACTGAGAAAAATCCTCATTAAAATTTCACCCGGGTGGAAGTGGCATCAACAAGTAGTCTTCACTGCACTCTGAGTGATTTTGTATTTGTAGATTTATTGGGACAGGGATGGCAATATGGTGACACAGGCAGTATTGGACCCAGGCTCCATGGGGTCATCCTACCTGAACCCGGGTTCGGTTGGGTCTGTCTGCCATATGAAAGCTTTAAACCAGGGGTCTCCAAACTTTCTAAGCAAAGGGCCAGTTTACAGTTCTTCAGACTTTGGGGGAGGGGCCGGACTGTGGTCATCGGGAGCAGAAAATGTTCCAGCATCAGTTGGAGTAAACAATGCTCCATCTTTGGTGTCAGTGAGAGGAATTTTGCCCCATCGTTTGTGTCATTAGGTGAAATTGTGCCCCATCATTGGTATCATTGCGCCCGATCGCTGGTGTCATTGGGTGGAATAGTGCCCCATTGTTGGTGACATTAGTGGGAATTGTGCCCCATTGTTGGTGTCATTGGTAGGGATTATGCCTCATTATTGGTGTCATTGTTAGGAATTATGCTCCATTGTTGGTGACATTGGGAGAATGTGGGCCCCATCATCCTATTGTTGGTGACAGTGCATCTCATTGTTGGTATCATTGGGAGGAACTGTGCCCCATTGTTAGTTTCATTGGTTGGAATTGTGCCCTATTGTTTTGTATCAGCAGTAGGAATGGTGCCCCATTATTGGTGTCATTGTAAGGATTTGTGCCCCACTCAGTGGTTATATTGTACCCCATTATTGGTATCATTGGGAGGAACTGTGTCCTATTCTTGGTATCATTGATAGGAATTGTGCCCCATCGCTGGTGTCATTGGGAGGAATTGTGCCTCATTGTTTGTGTCATTGGGAGGATTCGGGCTCTATCATTGATGACCTTGCACTACATTGTTGGTATTATTGGGAGGAATAGTGCCCCATCATTGGTGTCATTGCAAGAATTTCTGCCCCATCGTTGATGACATTGCACCCCATTGTTGCTATCATTGGGAGGACCTGTGCCCCATTGTTGGCATTATTGGGAGGAATAGTGCCCCATCATTGGTGTCATTGGAAGGATTTCAGCCCCATCATTGGTGACATTGCACCCCATTGTTGGTATCATTGGGAGGAACTGTGCCCTATTGTTGGTATTATTGAGAGGAAGAGTGCCCCATCATTGGTAGGATTTTGGCCCCATCATTGGTGACATTGCACCTGATTATTGGTATCACTGTGAGGAACTGTGATCCATCGTTGGTGCCATTGGTAGGAATTGTGCCCCATTGTTGGTATCATTGGGAGGAATTGTGCCCCATTGTTGGAATCATTGGGAGGAATTGTGCCCCATTGTTGGAATCATTGGGAGGAATTGTGCCCCATCGTTGGTGTCAGTGAAGGAACTAGTGCCCCAAGGGCTGGATAAAAGCAAGCAAAGGGCCACATCCAGCCCCCAGGCCACAGTTTGGAGACCACTGCTTTAAAGGGTTGGTTGGATTCAGCTCTAGTCACAGATAGCAATCAGCCATCCTTCCCTCTGGTCTACCCGTGTACTTGGTTACAGAATGTCTACATCTGTAGTAATGAGAGAACCACGTTTTGCCTCTTTTGCAGGTTAATGATGAGGAAAGGTCTCTTCCAGCACCTGCAGGCCCGGGGCATTCAGGTAAGGAGAGGAGGACACCAAGGGGTCCAATTATAAATGTTTTCACACATTTGAACCTAAGTGTGAATCTTGAGTGAAAACATGTCTAAACCTTAGGTTACCCAATATTAAAGCTGAGATTGGGTGGCTTGGGAAATGACCGCATATCTATGGCAGACCGGACCCGTGTCAGAGGAAAGAACTGATCAGTCAGGATTGGACAATTATTATTGGTCATCCAAGGCCGCCATTGGACGTGTCTGCCAGGACATCCATGAACGTTGAGCTGGTACAAGAATGCTCATAGAGCACACGAGGCAATAAAATACATGAAATCCTCCCTCCGGCCTCCCCTTCAGTCTTGCACAGATGTACCGGCTCCTCCCCTTCAGTCTTGTCCAGGTGTACCGGCTCCTCCCCGTCAGTCTTGTCCAGGTGTACCGGCTCCTCCCCTTCAGTCTTGCCCAGTTGTACCGGCCCCTCCCCTTCAGTCTTGCCCAGGTGTACCGGCTCCTCCCCTTCAGTCTTGCCCAGGTGTACCGGCTCCTCCCCTTCAGTCTTGCCCAGGTGTACCGGCCCCTCCCCTTCAGTCTTGCCCAGGTGTACCGGCTCCTCCCCTTCAGTCTTGCCCAGGTGTACCGGCCCCTCCCCTTCAGTCTTGCCCAGGTGTACCGGCTCCTCCCCTTCAGTCTTGCCCAGGTGTACCGGCTCCTCCCCTTCAGTCTTGCCCAGGTGTACCGGCCCCTCCCCTTCAGTCTTGCCCAGGTGTACCGGCCCCTCCCCTTCAGTCTTGCCCAGTTGTACCGGCTCCTCCCCTTCAGTCTTGCCCAGGTGTACCGGCCCCTCCCCTTCAGTCTTGCCCAGTTGTACCGGCTCCTCCCCTTCAGTCTTGCCCTGGTGTACCGGCTCCTCCCCTTCAGTCTTGCCCAGGTGTACCGGCTCCTCCCCTTCAGTCTTGCCCAGGTGTACCGGCCCCTCCCCTTCAGTCTTGCCCAGGTGTACCGGCTCCTCCCCTTCAGTCTTGCCCAGGTGTACCGGCCCCTCCCCTTCAGTCTTGCCCAGTTGTACCGGCTCCTCCCCTTCAGTCTTGCCCAGGTGTACCGGCTCCTCCCCTTCAGTCTTGCCCAGGTGTACCGGCCCCTCCCCTTCAGTCTTGCCCAGGTGTACCGGCCCCTCCCCTTCAGTCTTGCCCAGGTGTACCGGCCCCTCCCCTTCATTCTTGCCCAGTTGTACTGGCTCCTCCCCTTCAGTCTTGCCCAAGTGTACCGCCTCCGCTCCTGAACTACAATGGCTTCCTCTGATCTCAGCGCACACTGTGAGCTTCTCATCATGTGCATTAGAAGCTGCAGCCAGTCAGACTATAATAGTGACATCTAGAAGCTGATTGGTCGCTGCGGGCAGTGCAGACCGTCAATAATCGATCTCTCTCCCGTCTCTGCAGGTCTACCTCTGGGTGTTGAACCAGGAGTCAGATTTCCAGCGAGCCTTTGATTGCGGGGCCACCGGCGTTATGACAGATTATCCCTCCAAACTGCACCGCTTTATACAGAAATGTGAGGGGGAGCAGAGGGCCCGGGGCCCGGAACCCCAAGAGCCTGCAGCAGAAGAAGGGCAACAACATCGATGCTGAAGGACATAATGCTGCTACTGCTTGTGATTTGTAAATATGGAGAGTTATCAATAAACTGCTTCTAGTTTTCCAATAAAGTTTTGGCCGTGTGTGTGGCTGCGATCAATTCCCGACACCCTGCAGTCACAGCATGTCTTTGGGTCAAGTATTGACTGTATTATATCCTCACCCACCAGTCAGACTTCTATCTCTCAGAGCTCCCGGGTCTGTACCCCCTGCTGTGCCCATTGTGAGGGGTTCCCACCATCCCTGTGCTGAGTTCCCAGGTCTGTACACCCGCTGTGCCCATTATGAGGGGTTCCCACCATCCCTGTGTTGATTTCCCAGGTCTGTACACCCGCTGTGCCCATTATGAGGGGTTCCCACCATCCCTGTGCTGAGTTCCCAGGTCTGTACACCCGCTGTGCCCATTATGAGGGGTTCCCAACATCCCTGTGCTGAGATCCCAGGTCTGTACACCCGCTGTGCCCATTATGAGGGGTTCCCACCATCCCTGTGCTGAATTCCCAGGTCTGTACACCCGCTGTACCCATTATGAGGGGTTCCCACCATCCCTGTACTGAGTTCCTGGGTCTGTACACCTGATGTTCCTATTTTAAGGGGGTCCCACCATCTCTTTATATATTTTATAACATGGACAATGTAACAAACAAAACCGTAAATGGAGTCAGGAATTCTATCAGGTCTCACCTCTTTATCACCTGGACTCCAATAACCAATCCAGCATTGAGTGAACTACGAGGGTTGCCATTGCTGACTTCCTCCTAAGAAGCTACCTGCCTGCCTGTCTGTGGGTTCCATGCCTCCTGACTCAGGAGAAGTTCCATTCTCAGTGAAGGTTTCCTTTAAACAAAGTCCATTTTGGAAAACAGAAAGGATTGTGGGATTGCCGGGGTACCTAATCCCAGGTATGCGCACCGATCGGGAGCTTTCTTCACCAAGCCAGCATTGCACCTATCCCATTGGCTCCCATCGAGCCCTTGTGCTCCAGCCTGTATTGGCACTCGTCTGCCCAGCAGTATTCAGTGGTTCTGCTCAGTCTTTGCGCTGTGCGGCAGGCCCACTAATCACTCCAGCAGAGTGCTGTGCGGCAAGGCCTGCTGATCCTGCAGCGTTTTCACAGCTCCAGAGGGGAAAACCCCCAGTGAGTTGGCTCTGCCGTGCCAGCTTTCATCATACGTCCATTAGCCTCCGCTCAGGCTTCCTCCACTCCACGCTCTTAGATTCAGAGTCCTCTGGAGGTGATCTGCGGGGGCAGGTACCAGGGTGGCGCACACACCTGCTGCTGGAAGTACTGAGGGTGAAGTCCGGGATGGGGATGACCAAGCCTCCCTGGTGGTGAAGTCCAAGAGCTGAGGAAGTAGGGGGCAGCGGGAGAAGGAACAGGGGGCAGAGAAGGGAACGGGACCACACTGGAGTGTACAGACTGGGAAAATCTGTGGGGAAAAAAAAAGAAGAGCCAAGGGTCACATGACTGCGCCTATACACAGCGAAAATGTTAAACGCAGCAAAATGAAGAGTGTAGAGGACGGGGGAACCAAGGAAAAAGGGACAAGAAGACTTCCAGGCAAACTGCTAAATATTCAATTGAAAACCTGCCAGGCTATTGATAACTCTGTTCAGCCAATCCAGCAATAACACTTACATTTTTTTACAATCAATCTGAACAGTGAAAAAAAAAGGGAGCAAAGATGACAATAAACGAACAATTTTCGAAAAGTTAAACAAATAAGGAGCATAACATCTAATCTGCAACAAATGGAAAAAGATTATCCTAAAACATGGCCTGTGCTTTACTACAGCTCCATCTGCTGGTCAATATTAGTAATGCATGAATATGATTTGAATATTATTTTCAGTAGACATACATAGTTACATAGTTAGTCTGGCTGTAAAAAGACAAAAGTCCATCCAGTTCAACCATTAAAAAAAAAAAAAAGTTATAATCCTCCACCCACAGTTGATCCAGAGGAAGGCAAAGGAGGACATTACAATCTGTCTGGTTCATTTGGAAAATGTATGAATCCTTGGTGAAAGGTGCGCAAGTCTTGGGGCGAAAACCCTTTTTTAACCGCCTCCCGCCCGCCATATAAGGTAATGATGGGCGCAAGGCGGTTCCCTCGTTCTGGGAGGATGTCATATGACGTCCTCCCACTCTAACCACGTGTGCGCGGCTACAGGAGCGCGCAGCGCGGCGATCGGTGGTGAGCTGTGTCCCTCGGACACAGAGGATCACCGATCAACAGAAAGAGCCGAAGATGTCGGCTCGGTCATGTGATCAGCATTTCTCTCCTCACGAGCTGTCACGCTGACAGAGGAGAGGAGACGAGAGCCGGTAATCGGCATTCCTCAGAGGGGACATGTACACTGATCATCAGGGCACTGATAAACAGTGTGCCCTGATGATCAGTGTAGCCCCAGCAGTGCCACCTGTCAGTGTCCATCAGTGCCACATCAATGTCACATATCAGTGCCTACCAGTGCACATCAATGGCACTTATCAGTGCCCATCTGAGCTGCCTTTCAGTGTCACCTATCAGTGCCAGTCAGTGCCACCTATCAGTGCTGCCAATCAGTGTCACCTATCAGTGTCACCTATCACTGCCAGTCAATGCCGCCTATCAGTGCCCTTCAGTGCTGCCTATCAGTGCCACCTAACAGTGCCAGCCAGTGCCGCCTATCAGTGCCAGTCAGTGCCACCTATCAGTGCTGCCTATCAGTGCCATATATGAGTGCTGCCTTTCAGTGCCCATCAGTGATGCCTGTCAATGCCCATCAGTGCCACCTACCAGTGCCTCCTCATCAGTGCAGCCTATCAGTGCCCATCACTGCAGCCTTATTAGCACACATCATTGAAGGAGAAAAATCACTTATTTACAAAGTCTTAAAACAAAAACTAAGAAAAAACTTTTTTTTTCATAATTTTCAGTTGTTTTTGGTTTGTTTAGCAAAAAATGAAAAAATTCCCGAGGTGATTAAATACCACCAAAATAAAGCTCTATCTGGCTCAAAAAAGGATAAAAATTTCATATGGGTACAGCGTTGCATGACCGCGCAATTGTCATTCAAAGTGTGACAGCGCTGAAAGCTGGAAATTGGCCTGGGCAGGAAGGGGGTAGGAGTGCCCGGGGGGCGAGGGGTTAAATAAGCGTTCTTTTTTCACAACATTTAAAAACAAATATGCCCCAAAGACGCAGAGCACCCCCTGTGGTTACCTGTGTCCCATCAGACAGGCGGAAGGAGCATACGGTGTCAGGACTAGCGGAGAGAGCGCAGGGGGCGGCAGCCATGTAGTTCTTTGTGTCAGGGGTCCCCATTGTACAATCATGTCTGTCCTTTGTCCTCCGTCTTCTCTTTTCTCTGCGCTCTCATGTACAGTCTGGTCTCTCCTGCATTCCAGATTTCTGTCCCCTCCCTCGCTGGCTCTTGAAGTGTCTTTTCCAGGCGGTTGTGGCTGCGCTGTCTCCTCCGCGGTCTCTTCTACGGATTCTTGCTTTTCCTCGGCTTCCTCTGAACTCTCTTCTGACGCCACTTGTGACTCCTCTGTGTCACCTCCAGCCGGGCTCACTGGGACTTGAGCGCTCTCTTTAAACCTCTTACACTCTGGAAGAAGAACACGCAGGACCCTTTGTTATGTATGGGGCAGCAAGCCAACCACAAACACAAAGATGGGAAATAAATGGGGATAAAAGGTGCTTCTTATGGGTCCTATAGCCAGGACACAGCACTGTGTCTACAGTTCCCAACGTGTCTTCTGCTTGACACACCGCCATGCAATGAGCTGAACCCAACTGGCTTACTGTTGAGTAATGGGGAAGATTTACTAAAATTGGAGCACCAGGGGCAGACTGACAACTCATGGGGCCCCCGGGCAATAGGGGATCATGGGGCCCCTGTGTCCTTGCCCAAACTCAAAAAAGCCTATGAAAAAAGGTACCAGGGGCATCTTATGGGACCCCCTACATACCCCAGGCCCTTGGGCAGTGCTCGAGTTTCCAAATTGTCAGTCTGCCCCTGTGGAGCTCACAGAAACTGGTGTAGCTCAGCGTAGAAACCAATCAGCTTCCAGGTTTTATTGTCAAAGCTTAACTGGACAAGCTGAAGTTAGAAGCTGATTTGCTCCTATGCACAGCTACACCAGATTCCCTAGCTTCCTTGTTTCCTCCTCCCATGCTCATCTCCAGGACTTCTCCAGAGCCTCCCCCATCCTCTGGAACTCTCTACCCCAATCTATCCGACTATTGCCTACTCTGCCCACTTTTAGGCGATCTCTGAAACGTGATCTCTTCAGGGAAGCCTATCCTGCCCTCAGCTAATAACCGAATCTTCTATTCCTCATACCAGTCCATCCCCCACAGTTTTTACCTTTTGTACCACCAGCCCCTCCCTCTTAGATTGTAAGCTCCCAGGATCAGGCCCTCCTATCCCTCTTGTATTGAACTGTATTGTTGCTGTATTGTCTCCTGTTATATTGTAAAGTGCTGAGCAAACTGTTGGCTCCATAAATCCTGTATAATAATAATTCTGAGAGCTCCGGTTTTAGTAAATCTCCACTACAGTGTCAGTGCAACACTTTCAGGTATGTACTCCCCCGCACAGAGATTACGGGGACAGGTCTCCATACATACACTATATTGTCAAAAGTATTGGTCGGCCTGCCTTTCCACGCACATGACCTGTAATGGCCCCCCCAGCCTTAGTCCGTAGGGTTGGGCTTGGCCCCCTAGTTCCAGTGAAGGGAACTCTTAAGGCGACATTTTGGACAATTTCATGCTCCCAACTTTGTGGGAGGAGTTTGGGGATGGCCCCTTCCTGTTCCAACATGACTGCGCACCAGTGCACAAAGCAAGGTCCATAAAGACATGGAGGAGCCAGTTTGGGGTGGAGGAACTTGACTGACCTGCACAGAGTCCTGACCTCAACCCCATAGAACACCTTTGGGATGAATTAGAGCGGAGACTACGAGCCAGGCCTCCTCCCCCGACATCAGTGCCTGACCTGACAAATGTGCTTCTGGAAGAATGGTCCAACCTTCCCATAGACACCCTCCTAAACCTTGTGGACGGCCTTCCCAGAAGAGATGAAGCTGTTATAGCTGCAAAGGGCGGAGCCAACCCAATATTGAACCCTACAGACTAAGACTGGGGGGCCATGAAAGGTCATGTGTGTGGAAAGGGCGGGGCCAACTCAATATTGAACCCTACAGACTAAGAGTGGGGGGCCATCAAAGGTCATGTGTGTGGAAAGGGCGGGGCCAACTCAATATTGAACCCTACAGACTAAGACTGGGGGGCCATCAAAGGTCATGTGTGTGGAAAGGCCGGCCAACCAATACTTTTGGCAATATATTGTACATCTTTTTTACACATTGCTCAGCACAGGTATCAGGAGGGGGAAGGGAACAGTGTTAAAGGTTAGTTCGGTTTCAAACATGGCTAAGCATTCTTACAGCACCATCTTGTGGTATATATTGGTAACACAGGAACATGCATTTCACTGGACATATCTGTTCTCTTGAATGCCAGGATGCAGAATGTTTGCCAGCACAGTCCAGGCCGACCCAGCCCTTTATTCCTTACCTGAGTCTCTGTCACTCTCTTTTGGCCCACAGATCCTTTTTTTCGGCGTGTGGCTGAAAGAGAGAACAATCCACAGCTCAGCTTAAAAAAGAGAGCAAAGATTTATTTTACATGTAAAAGTCATCAGATTATAAATGTTATCCATGCCTGTTAATGTTTTAAAAACGTTATCTCTAAGATTTGTCATTATACAGTATATGTACATGGAGGAAACTGTATTTGTCCATTATATACTCCTGCTTTGCAGCACTACACAATGGCTGTGCTTTACTGCCTGCAGTAAATCACCTGCTGGTGTAACTTCTATAGTTGGGAAGATATTGGAGAGTTTAATACAAGACACATAGATGAGTTCTTGCTGGAAAAAAATATTTTAAGCAACAGACAGCATGGATTCATGAAAGACAGAAGTTGTCACACAAATCTGATTTCTTTTTATGAGGAGGTGAGCAAAACCTTGGACAGAGGGGTGGTGGAGGATGTGGTATACTTGGACAGAGGGGTGGCGGTGGACATGGTATACTTGGACAGAGGGGTGGTGGTGGACATGGTATACTTGGACAGAGGGGTGGTGGTGGACATGGTATACTTGGACAGAGGGGTGGCGGTGGACGTGGTATACTTGGACAGAGGGGTGGCGGTGGATGTGCTATACATGGGCAGAGGGGTGGCAGAGGATGTGGTATACTTGGACAGAGGGGTGGTGGAGGATGTGGTATACTTGGACAGAGGGGTGGTGGTGGACGTGCTATACTTGGACAGAGGGGTGGCGGTGGATGTGCTATACATGGGCAGAGGGGTGGCAGAGGATGTGGTATACTTGGACAGAGGGGTGGCGGAGGATGTGGTATACTTGGACAGAGGGGTGGTGGAGGATGTAGTATACTTGGACAGAGGGGTGGTGGAGGATGTGGTATACTTGGACAGAGGGGTGGTGGAGGATGTGGTATACTTGGACAGAGGGGTGGCGGAGGATGTGGTATACTTGGACAGAGGGGTGGTGGAGGATGTGGTATACTTGGACAGAGGGGTGGCTGTGGATGTGATATACTTGGACAGAGGGGTGGCGGAGGATGTGGTATACTTGGACAGAGGGGTGGCGGTGGATGTGGTATACTTGGACAGAGGGGTGGCGGTGGATGTGGTATACTTGGACAGAGGGGTGGCTGTGGACGTGGTATACTTGGACAGAGGGGTGGCTGTGGACGTGGTATACTTGGACAGAGGGGTGGCGGTGGACGTGCTATACTTGGACAGAGGGGTGGCGGTGGACGTGCTATACTTGGACAGAGGGGTGGCGGTGGACGTGGTATACTTGGACAGAGGGGTGGCTGTGGACGTGGTATACTTGGACAGAGGGGTGGCGGTGGACGTGCTATACTTGGACAGAGGGGTGGCGGTGGACGTGCTATACTTGGACAGAGGGGTGGCGGTGGACGTGCTATACTTGGACAGAGGGGTGGCGGTGGATGTACTATACTTGGACAGAGGGGTGGCTGTGGACGTGGTATACTTGGACAGAGGGGTGGCGGTGGACGTGCTATACTTGGACAGAGGGGTGACTGTGGATGTGGTATACTTGGACAGAGGGGTGACTGTGGACGTGGTATACTTGGACAGAGGGGTGGCGGTGGACGTGCTATACTTGGACAGAGGGGTGGCGGTGGACGTGCTATACTTGGACAGAGGGGTGGCGGTGGACGTGGTATACTTGGACAGAGGGGTGGCGGTGGACGTGCTATACTTGGACAGAGGGGTGGCGGTGGATGTGCTATACTTGGACAGAGGGGTGGCGGTGGATGTGCTATACTTGGACAGAGGGGTGGTGGTGGACGTGGTATACTTGGATTTTTGCAAAAGTGTTTGACACAGTTCCCTACAGTTAATGTGTAAGGTAAAGTCTATGGGCTGGAAAAATCTGAATGTAAATTAATAGAAAACTGGCTAAAAGATCATATTCAGAGAGTAGTGGTTAATGATTCATACTCTGAATGGTCTGGGGGTGTCATTGGTGTACCCCAAGGTTCAGTGTTAGTGGGGTACCCCAAGGTTCAGTGTTATCAGTGGGGTACCCCAAGGTTCAGTGTTGGGACCCTTGCTTTTTAATATATTTCTATAATACATAAGGGGGGATATGATCTCCATGTATAATACATAAGGGGGGATATGATCTCCATGTATAATACATAAGGGGGGATATGATCTCCATGTATAATACATAAGGGGGGATATGATCTCTATGTACAATACATAAGGGGGGATATGATCTCTATGTATAATACATAAGGGGGGATATGATCTCTATGTATAATACATAAGGGGGGATATGATCTCCATGTATAATACATAAGGGGGGGATATGATCTCCATGTATAATACATAAGGGGGGATATGATCACCATGTATAATACATAAGGGGGGATATGATCTCCATGTATAATACAGAAGGGGGATATGATCTCCATGTATAATACATAAGGGGGGATAGGATCACCATGTATAATACATAAGGGGGATAGGATCTCCATGTATAATACATAAGAGGGTATATGATCACCATGTATAATACATAAGGGGGGATATGATCTCCATGTATAATACATAAGGGGGGGATATGATCACCATGTATAATATAATACACCTGTATCTAGCAGTTAGGTTAGGACACAATACAGAAAACGATATAGGATGCTCTTACCTTTCTTGTTGATTCTTGAAGTATTTTATCCCTTTGGCGAATGGGTTCTCCTCAATCTTCAGCAGGGAGAGCTGTTGGGGAGAGCACAGAGCGAAGGGTAAGTGGGAGGGGTCTATGACAGAAGGAAGGACTAATCTACAATATTAAAGTGTTTTTAAACCCCAGACCCTGCATTCACTATATCCGCTCTCCCCGGACCCCGCATTCACTATATCCGCTCTCCCCGGACCCTGCATTCACTATATCTGCTCTCCCCGCACCCAGCATTCACTATATCCGCTCTCCCCAGACCCAGCATTCACTATATCTGCTCTCCCCGGACCCCGCATTCACTATATCTGCTCTCCCCGGACCCCGCATTCACTATATCCGCTCTCCCCGGACCCCGCATTCACTATATCCGCTCTCCCCGGACCCTGCATTCATTATATCCGCTCTCCCCGGACCCTGCATTCACTATATCTCCGCTCCCCCCGGACCCCGCATTCACTATATCCGCTCCCCCCGGACCCCGCATTCACTATATCCGCTCTCCCCGGACCCTGCATTCACTATATCCGCTCTCCCCGGACCCCGCATTCACTATATCCGCTCTCCCCGGACCCTGCATTCATTATATCCGCTCTCCCCGGACCCTGCATTCACTATATCCGCTCCCCCCGGACCCCGCATTCACTATATCCGCTCTCCCCGGACCCTGCATTCACTATATCCGCTCTCCCCGGACCCCGCATTCACTATATCTGGTCTCCTCGGACCCTGCATTCACTATATCTGGTCTCCCCGGACCCAGCATTCACTATATCCGCTCTCCCTGGACCCTGCATTCACTATATCCGCTCTCCCCGGACCCTGCATTCACTATATCCGCTCTCCCCGGACCCCGCATTCACTATATCTGGTCTCCTCGGACCCTGCATTCATTATATCCGCTCTCCCCGGACCCTGCATTCACTATATCTCCGCTCCCCCCGGACCCCGCATTCACTATATCCGCTCTCCCCGGACCCTGCATTCACTATATCCGCTCTCCCCGGACCCCGCATTCACTATATCTGGTCTCCCCGGACCCAGCATTCACTATATCCGCTCTCCCCGGACCCTGCATTCACTATATCCGCTCTCCCCGGACCCTGCATTCACTATATCCGCTCTCCCCGGACCCCGCATTCACTATATCTGGTCTCCTCGGACCCTGCATTCACTATATCTGGTCTCCCCGGACCCAGCATTCACTATATCCGCTCTCCTCGGACCCTGCATTCACTATATCTGGTCTCCCCGGACCCTGCATTCACTATATCTGGTCTCCCCGGACCCTGCATTCACTATATCCCCTCTCCCCGGACCCCGCATTCACTATATCTGGTCTCCTCGGACCCTGCATTCACTATATCCACTCTCCCCGGACCCCGCATTCACTATATCCGCTCTCCCCGGACCCCGCATTCACTATATCCGCTCTCCCCGGATCCCGCATTCACTATATCCGCTCTCCCCGGACCCGGCATTCACTATATCCGGTCTCCCCGGACCCTGCATTCACTATATCCGCTCTCCCCAGACCCCGCACTCACTATATCCGCTCTCCCCGGACCCTGCATTCACTATATCCGCTCTCCCCGGACCCCGCATTCACTATATCCGCTCTCCCCGGACCCTGCATTCACTATATCCGCTCTCCCCGGACCCCGCATTCACTATATCCGCTCTCCCCGGACCCTGCATTAACTATATCTGGTCTCCCCGGACTCTTCATTCACTATATCCGCTCTCCCCAGACCCCACATTCACTATATCTGGTCTCCCACAGTACACAGAACATGGAAATGCAATTATTTTAGTAAATATAAACTGCTAAATATCTTTTCTCATCAGCAGTATATATCAGTCTTGTGACTTCTATCAGTGTCCAGCTGAGCACTGGTTAAAGATTGTAGGAGGAGTTTTCATTCCCTTCTGACTGTCCTATGAGGCTGTACAACCCCTGACCCTCTGTCTAGACAATACTGATTGGACCTGTGCTGATCCCATGCACTCTCCCAAAGGAAACAAAATCCTCTCTAGCAATACATACCAATCTGAGCATGTGCAGAGTGACTCCCACAGCTCTATACTATCAGCAGATGGATTGGGGACAGTAGAAGAAGGGGAGGATCAGAGAAGACAGGATCAAACATCCTTTTTACACAATGCAGAAGATTAACCCCTTAGGTCCTACAGGGAGTATAACAAGCACGCTTTACTGCATCTACAGACTGATTGTACTGTTGTGGGTTTAGTAACACTTTAACTGGAGTCGATAAATAATAACATAATAATAACATGAAAGCTATCCTGAGTTTGCTGTGAGCTGCACTGTACACGCACGCTACGCTCCATTCAGCATGACTCCAGTGCACAAAAGTGGGCGGGGCCAATGTAAAAACAGGGAAAGCAAAGTATTAAAGGTACCAACAACGATGTAACCATTAGAACTGGTCAAAGCATGCTTCTAATCATGCAGTGCCCTTGCACTAAGTCGTTTTTGGTAGATCTAGAGAAGATTGTACAATCAGATTGTAATGTGTGTGGTCAGATATGTTCAGGTCTGGTACAGATTGGTGGCAGTGGTGGGAAGAAGAGATGTGATGGGGACTTCTCTGACCCTGGGGTTCTGGTAGCTGGTCACTGCAATAAAAGATGTCTCAGGGAAGGAGACGGTGGTCGCCGGTCGGGGTGGAGATCCGCCATTGGAGGTGGGGATGATGTAGAGGCACAAGGAGTAACGATGCATGGACTGAAGAACGATCTGGGGAGACACAAACATCACACGAGCCGGTGAGGAGAGCCAAACACTCAACCAAACCTCCATTATAAAGCCCAGAGCCGGCCGTAGATAGATCGAAATTCAGCCACTTCAGCAGGCCAAATTTGTTTCATCTACAGTATGGCCACTCCCACTAAAGAGAAGTCGATCTAACGATCAGCGACAAACAAAACCAGGGAAAAAACATAAATGATTATAAAATACTCAAGTAAAATGAGGGAAATAAACATAAAAATATCAAAATGAGGGAAAAAATAAAAATAAAACAAGATACACAAAAAAAAGAGGAAAAAAAATGAAAGAAAAAAATGAAAGAAAATTCAAATAAACTGAAGAAAATAAAAAAATAAACAAAATTTGGGCAAAAAAATAAAAAAAAGATAAATCACTCAAGTAAGAATATATAAAGAGAAAAAAAATTAAACAAGAAAATGTTCACACCAAATGAAGAAAAAAAAACAAGAACAATAAAATATTCAAACAAAACGAGTTTAAAAAAGTGAAATTAACAAAATGAAGGAAAAAAAACACACAAAAAAAAAATACTCAAGTAAAATAAGGAAAAAACAAAACAAATGTTAAAAAACAATAAAATGCTCACACAAAATAAAAAAATGTAAAATGAGGGGAAAAAATTAGTCAAACAAAAAGAAAACAAAACATAAAAAATAATAAAATACTCAAACAAAATGAGGAAAAACATAAAGTACAATAAAATAGCCAAACAAAATGAGGGAAAAAAAGCATAAAAAAATAAAATGCTCAAATAAAATGAGGAAAAAATATAGAATGAGGAAAAAACCCTCAAAAACATTAGGGGAAAAAAACCCTTACAATTCTATACATTACCAAAACAAACTGAGAAAAATACTTAAAAAAAAACTCAAAATGATGAAATTATAATAAAGTACTCAAACAAAATGAGGAAAAAAAATATAAAATGCTTTGCAGAGTTACATAGAAAGATGTTTTTAAGGCGTATTTGTTTTCCAAAAAAATTTTGCCTAAGCAGAAAATATGGTGCAATTGGAGGCTAATTTTGCCAAAATACCAACCAATCAAAATCATGATTTTGCAGCACAATCATTTTCCCTGAAACCACTCTCCTCATCCCTACTCCCTACCTGCCCCCCCTGATTGAGGGTGTTGTTGGTCAGTCGGATCTTGTTGAAGCAGATGGGCCTCTCCATCCACCGATGGCCAGGAGCCGGACATTCCGGGTGGAGGTAGAAGCGGGTTGGCGGTCCCGGTTCTGCTCGGCCGCTCCTGCTCCATACTCCATCCCTCCACTTGTAGCGGTTCTCACCCTCGGGCAGGGCCTGGACACACAGGGAGTACAGGCGGTGCGGATCCAGGCCAGAGAGGGAGACCGAGAACTCGGGGAACATGCGCCTGACGGAAAGACGAATGGGATCAATTCATCTGATGTCACTAACATATTCTACAATGTTTTTATGTCTATTATTACACATACATTCCATGTATTCATCTCATCCGTGTCTACTAACGTTGTAGAATCCTTCTCTATACGTTCTGCAGTCATACATGTGATGGGTATGTGTGTTCATTATATAGGCAGACACTGCTTCCTTCTTAGTAGTGCTGCACAATGGGTGTGCATTGCTGCCCAATTCAGTCTCAGTGTAAGGGTCAGACCTGACTTACTGAAAACAATGTGTTCTCTTTGCCTGGCTGACATCTCAGGAGTTGTTGATCAGGGAATCTTTACAGAGGTATACCTCTCTCCCTCCGGGATCTAATCGATAAATATGTATAATGAAGAGATGGAAATACTGTGCAGGACAAAAAGTATAGGAGTGCATGCTTGGAGTGTATTCTCCAATTTCTATATGACTTTGACAGCTGCCCCTTCTGCCTTCCTTCTTGATGGCAGCCCATACCCCTCTCTCAGTGGTAGCCCGTACCCCTCTCCCAGTGGTAGCCCGTACCCCTCTCCCAGTGGTAGCCCGTAC
>NW_028319437.1:0-5000 GCF_062004578.1 Staurois parvus
CCTTTAGATCCTCCTTTATACCCTCCTTTAGATCCTCTTTTAGATCCTCCTTTAGACCCTCCTTTATATCCTCCTTTATACCATCCTTTACACCCTCCTTTAGATCCTCCTTTATACCCTCCTTTATACCCTCCTTTAGATCCTCCTTTATACCCTCCTTTATATACTCCTTTAGATCCTCCTTTAGATCCTCCTTTATACCCTCCTTTGCACCATCCCTTGGTTCCACCCCCTACCCACCTCTGAGCATCATCCTTGGTTCCACCCCCTACCCACCTCTGAGCACCATCCCTTGGTTCCACCCCCTACCCACCTCTTACCACCATCCTTTGGTTCCACCCCCTACCCACCTCTTACCACCATCCCTTGGTTCCACCCCCTACCCACCTCTTACCACCATCCCTTGGTTCCACCCCCTACCCACCTCTTACCACCATCCCTTGGTTCCACCCCCTGCCCAGTACCACCCCTTTTAGAGAACTAAGTATCATTTTGTGGTGCTAAATAAGTTGTATGGAATTTGATAATGACAACAGCAGAAAAGCAGTAAAATAGATCACCTGCAGCCAGCAACAATAGATCCCCCTCCAGCAACAATAGATGCCCCACACAACAATACATCCCCCAGCAACAATGGACCCCAACCCAGCAACAATAGTTTCCCCCAGCAAACCTAGACCCACTCCAGCAACAATAGATCCTACCACAGCAACAATAGATCCCCCAAACAATAGAGCCACACAGCAACAATGGACTACCCACAACAAAATACCCCCCAGCAACAAAAGATCTACCCCAGAAACATTAGATACCCCTAACAGCAGCAACAGATCTCCCAGCAGCCAGCCTCAATAAACTCTCCAGCAGCCAGCAACCTCCCCCTCAACAGTAGATCCCTAAAAGCAACATAAGACCCCCCCAGCAGCAATAAATCCCCTCCAGCAACAATAGACCCTCACACAAAAACATCCGCACCAGTGACAATAGAGCCTCACACAGCAAGAACGGACCACCCACAACAAAATACCACCCCAGAAACAATAGATCCACCCGGCAGCAATAGAACCCAACCGACAACAATAGACCCTCACACAAAAATATCCCCACCAGTGACAATAGATCCCCCACATAACAATAGAGCCCTCGCACAGCAAGAATGGACCACCCACAACAAAATACCACCCCCAGCAACAAAAGATCCACCCCAGCAACATTGGACGACGCTGGCAGCAGTAACAGATCTCCCAGCAGCCAGCATCAATAGACTCTCCAGCAGCCAGCAACCTCACCCCAACAGCAGATCCCTAACAGAAACATAAGACACCCCCAGCAGCAATAGATCCCCTTCAGCAACAATAGACCCTCACACAAAAATATCCCCACCAGTGACAATAGATTCTCCCACACAACAAAAGAGCCCTCCCACAGCAACAATGGACCACCCCCAACAAAATACCCCCTCCAGCAACAAAAGATCCACCCCAGCAACATTAGACACCCCTAGCAGCAGCAACCGATCTTTCAGCAGCCAGCATCAATAGACTCTCCAGCAGCCAGCAACTCCCCTTCAACAGTAGATCCCTAACAGAAACATAAGACCCCCCAGCATCAATATGTCCCCTCCAGCAACAATAGATCCTCACCCAAAAACATCCGCACCAGTGACAGTAGATTCTCCCACACAACAATAGAGCCCTCACACAGCAACAATGGACCACTCCCAACAAAATACCCCTCCAGCAACAAAAGATCCTCACAGAAAAACATCCGCACCAGTGACAATAGATCCCCCAGCTGTCAGCTTCAATAGTCCCTCCGCACACCCCACACCCCTTGCCATTACATACAGTCAGTGCTGGAGGTGCCGGTACTGCGTTCCCGCTCGAAGAAAAGCCCTGAATATAACCATAGAACCATGGAGCAGCACAGTGGCTAAGTGGTTAGCACTTCCGCCTGGCAGTACTGGGGTTGTTGGTTTGAATCCCAACCACGGCACCACTTGCCTGGAGTTTGCATGTTCTCCCTGTGCCTGCGTGGTTTCCCTCCGGTTTCCTCCCAAAGACATGCTGGTAGGTGAATTGGCTCCTGTCTAAATTGGCCCTAGTATGTGTATGTATGAATGTGAGTTAGGGGCCTTAGATTGTACGCTCCTCGGGGGCGGGGACTGATGTGAATGTACAATATATATGTAGAACGCTGCATAAATAGACGGCGCTATATAAGTACCTGAAATATAAATTGCTCCGCCCACTGTCCCGAAATGACAAACAATCCTGTTATTTTTGGAGGGATGCGATTGGATGAGACACGCTCTGTTCTGAAAAGACTTTTTTTTCCCGCGTCTTGAAATGGATCATTTAGGATCCTCATCCTTTTATTTTCCCCCAGCATTGGTCATGTGATTTGCCTCATCCTTTTATTTTCCTCCAGCATTGGTCATGTGATTTGCCTCATCCTTTTATTTTCCCCCAGCATTGGTCATGTGATTTGCCTCATCCTTTTATTTTCCTCCAGCATTGGTCATGTGATTTGCCTCATCCTTTTATTTTCCTCCAGCATTGGTCATGTGATTTGCCTCATCTTTTTATTTTCCCCCAGCATTGGTCATGTGATTTGCCTCATCCTTTTATTTTTTCCCCCAGCGTTGGTCATGTGATCCGCCCCAGAGGAGTAAGTCGCCCGCCTTCCGCTTCTTAAAACGCAGAATATTACAAGGAACGCCAAGCCTGCATCCCATCCCCCGACCCCAGCGCCGTCGTACGACGAAGCTCACCTTCCCTCTCCTGCGGCAGGTCATGCAGGATTTTCTGGTAACATTCATACTGCGCCGTCATGATCTTGTTCCTCGTGACACCGAATGCCAAGACGTCTGCCTCGAAGGTGTCCTCCGCCTCCTCCGCCGGCCCCTGGATATTGGTGGATGCGGTCTAACGAAAAAAAAAAAATGCAACAGTTAGATGAGCAGATAATCGGCGACATTCACGATCGATATACACAGCCATTGGTACGTACTACCCAGGGGCGGACTCACCATTTGGAAACTCAGGCACTGCCCGAGGGCCCGGGGTCAGTAGGGGGCCCCATGAGATGCCCCTGGTACCTTTTTCATAGGCTTTTTTGAGTTTGGGTAAGGACACAGGGGCCCCATGATCCCCTATTGCCTGGGGGCCCCATGAGTTGTCAGTCCGCCCCTGGTACTACCATGTGACCCGCGGTCAGGTGCGTTGCTTTGGCCAATCACTGTCAGGGCGCAGTGCATTGTGGGCGAACACATGAACGGCCGATGTTTGAGTTGAACATTAGTTCCGATAAGCCCCCCCTCCCCCTCCCGGCGGATCCCCACAACCATCAAGCCCAAGCCTAATACTGGTAATGGCGGTGATCTTATAGTGGGACTGTGATAGTGCGGCAGACAATCTGGCGCTAGCTGACGCTGGCTGGGAGGTACACCAACCGACTGACACTGACATCAATAGTGACACTCAGTGGTGTACCGAGGCAGGTGCAGGGGGTGCAGCCCCTACTGGGTGACACCAACCGCACGGGGTGACACAGGACCTTCTCCACGAAAAGGAAAGTTGTAAAGCAAGCCGACGATCCCCGCAGGATGGATCGAATCTGCGAATTGGGGAGCATAATGGATCGGACCAGGGGCGGACTGACCATTCGAGCACTGGGGCAATGCCCGAGGGCCCGGGGTCAGTAGGGAGCCCCATGAGATGCCCCTGGTACCATAATCCCCTATTGCCCGGGGGCCCCATGAGTTGTCAGTCCGCCCCTGGATCGGACTCCCATCCATTAGGCTCAATCCGCAGATCCGATCCATTCTGCGGGGATCGTCGGAGGGGGTGTCACCAAGTGTGATCGCACCGGGTGACACCAACCCTAGGGACGCCTCTGGTGACACTACTACAGTGATCAGTACTGAACACGGGACTAATGACACCGGCTGGGAAGGGGTTAATATCTAGGGGCAATCAAGGGGTTAATTGTGTGTTCAACATTGCGGCACGCGTGTAACGTGTTGCTTGTACTTTACTGCACGCCTGTATATTCTCCTTGAATCGCTGTTCCCTGTACACAGAGTCGTGTGTTTTGTAAAGCGCTGTGATTGGACACCGACGATCGGCTGAAATCAGCTTCCAAAGTTGTGCTGTGTGCAGTCACAGGGCGGGTGTGCATCGGGAGCGAGAACGCACGCGCCCCCAAACCCATAGGGAGGCCGATCATGTATACAGTATATGCGTGATCGTGTCTGTACATGCCACCCGCTCACAGTAAATGGACTGTGGGCTGCACAAAGACCCAACCACAACCCTACGAAACACCTTTGGGATGAATTAAACCGCCAACTGTGAGCCAGGTCTTCTCATCCACCATCAGAACCTGACCTTATGAATGGGGACAAATTCCCCCAGACACCCTCCAAAATCTTGTGGACAGTGTTCCGGGAAGAGTGGAAGATGGTACAGCCATAAAGGAGGGTAATTGCATGGTGGAACTCCATAATAATGGCCATGGTTTTGTGTTCACATGCCCAGCTCCATAAAGACATGGATGACCAGTTTGGTGTGGAGCAGCTCAAGTGTCCTGTACAGAGCCCTGACCTCAACCCTACTGAACACCTTCAGGATGAATCAGAATGTCGATTGTGATTCAGGTCTTCTCATCCAACATCAGAACCTGACCTCACAAATGGTCACAAATTCCTACAGACACCTTCCAAAACATTGTGGAAAGTCTTCCCAGAAGATTTGAGGATGCTATAGCCACATGGGGGCCAACTCCATGTTACTGACCATGATTTTGGAATGGGATGTCCAACTAGCTCACATAGGTGTGGTGGCAAGGCCAGTTTGGTGAAGACCCTTTTCTGTTCCACCATGACTGTGCCCCTGTGTACAAATCCAACTCCATGAAGACATTGTGTGACCAGTTTGCTGTGGAGCAACTCAAGTGTCCTGCACAGAGCTTTGACCTCAACCCTACTGAACACCTTT
>NW_028319437.1:12500-27500 GCF_062004578.1 Staurois parvus
CACAACATAGAATGTGTAACTAGGGATGCAGAAGGGTGTCACTAACAGGCAGCAGCACGGGATGAGTAAGCCAGCCTTCAAATGTTAATGCTCAGAACTACTCATAGGCACGATTCTATGGGCAGTAGAGGAAACACGGTATGTGTCCATTCCTGGGGATCAGATATACTCTTCTAAATTCAGGGGATCATATTCACCATTCCAGAATGTGCCCCTTTCCCTAAATTATAACCTCCTGAGACCCCTACTTTAGTGAGAACCATCCAGGGACCCTTTCCTTAAACTGAGCCCTTCTGTGCCCTTCCATCAACCACAACCATCCTGTGACCCATCCTTCAGCCGCAAGCATCCCATGACCCATCCTTCAGCCGTAACCATCCCGTGACCCATCCTTCAACCACAACCATCCCATGACCCATCCTTCAACCACAACCATCCCATGACCCATCCTTCAGCCGTAACCATCCCGTGACCCATCCTTCAACCACAACCATCCCGTGACCCATCCTTCAGCCGTAACCATCCCGTGACCCATCCTTCAACCACAACCATCCCATGACCCATCCTTCAACCACAACCATCCCATGACCCATCCTTCAGCCGTAACCATCCCGTGACCCATCCTTCAACCACAACCATCCCATGACCCATCCTTCAACCACAACCATCCCGTGACCCATCCTTCAACCACAACCATCCCATCAACCATCTTTCAACCACAACCATCCTGTGACCCATCCTTCAGCCGTAACCATCCCGTGACCCATCCTTCAGCCGTAACCATCCCGTGACCCATCCTTCAACCACAACCATCCTGTGACCCATCCTTCAACCACAACCATCCCGTGACCCATCCTTCAGCCGTAACCATCCCGTGACCCATCCTTCAACCACAACCATCCCGTGACCCATCCTTCAGCCGCAAGCATCCCATGACCCATCCTTCAGCCGCAAGCATCCCATGACCCATCCTTCAACCACAACCATCCCGTGACCCATCCGTCAACCACAACCATCCCGTGACCCATCCGTCAACCACAACCATCCCGTGACCCATCCGTCAACCACAACCATCCTGTGACCCTTCCTTCAGCCGTAACCATCATGTGACCCATCCTTCAACCACAACCATCCCGTGACCCATCCTTCAACCACAACCATCCCGTGACCCATCCTTCAACCACAACCATCCCGTGACCCATCTTTCAACCACAACCATCCCGTGATGCATCCTTCAACCACAACCATCCCGTGACCCATCCTTCAACCACAACCATCCCGTGACCCATCTTTCAACCACAACCATCCCGTGACCCATCCTTCAACCACAACCATCCCGTGACCCATCTTTCAACCACAACCATCCCGTGATGCATCCTTCAACCACAACCATCCCGTGACCCATCCTTCAACCACAACCATCCCGTGACCCATCTTTCAACCACAACCATCCCGTGATGCATCCTTCAACCACAACCATCCCGTGACCCATCCTTCAACCACAACCATCCCATGACCCATCTTTCAACCACAACCATCCCGTGACCCATCCTTCAACCACAACCATCCTGTGACCCATCCGTCAACCACAACCATCCTGTGACCCATCCTTCAACCACAACCATCCCGTGATGCATCCTTCAGCCGAAACCATCATGTGTTCCATCCTTCAGCCAAAACCATCATGTGACCCATCCTTCAGCCGAAACCATCATGTGTTCCATCCTTCAGCCAAAACCATCATGTGACCCATCCTTCAGCCGAAACCATCATGCGACCCATCCGTCAACCACAACCATCCCGTGACCCTTCCTTCAACCACAGCCATCCCAGGATGCATCCTTCAGCCGAAACCATCATGTGACCGTTCCTTCAGCCGTAACCATCATGTGACCCATCCTTCAGCCGTAACCATCCCGTGACCCTTCTTTCAACCATGACCATCCTGCGGCCCTTCCTTCAACCATGACCATCCTGCGCCCCTTCTATCAACTATACCCATCCCCTGACCCTTCTATCAACTATAACCATCCTGTGCCCCTTCCTTCAACCATGACAGTCCTGCGCCCCTTCCTTCAACCATGACCATCCTGCGCCCCTTCCTTCAACCATGACATTCCTGCGCCCCTTCCTTCAACCATGACATTCCTGCGCCCCTTCCTTCAACCATGACATTCCTGCGCCCCTTCCTTCAACCATGACAGTGCTGCGCCCCTTCCTTCAACCATAACAGTCCTGCGCCCCTTCCTTTAACCATGACAGTCCTGCGCCCCTTCCTTCAACCATAACCATCCTGCTCCCCTTCCTTCAACCATGACAGTCCTGCGCCCCTTCCTTCAACCATGACAGTCCTGCGCCTCTTCCTTCAACCATACCCATCCTGCTCCCTTTCTTTCAACCATGACAATCCTGCACCCCTTCCTTCAACCATGACAGTCCTGCGCCTCTTCCTTCAACCATAACCATCCTGCGCCCCTTCCTTCAACCATGACAGTCCTGCACCCCTTCCGTCAACCATACCCATCCTAAGCCCCTTCCTTCAACCATAACCATCCTGCGCCCCTTCCTTCAACCATGACAGTCCTCCGCCCCTTCCTTCAACCACGACAGTCCTGCGCCCCTTCCTTCAACCACGACATTCCTGCGCCCCTTCCTTCAACCACGACAGTCCTGCGCCCCTTCCTTCAACCATGACAGTCCTGCGCCCCTTCCTTGAACCATGACAGTCCTGCGCCCCTTCCTTCAACCACGACAGTCCTGCGCCCCTTCCTTCAACCACGACAGTCCTGCGCCCCTTCCTTCAACCACGACAGTCCTGCGCCCCTTCCGTCAACCATGACAGTCCTGCGCCTCTTCCTTCAAATATAACCATTCTGCGCCCCTTCCTTCAACCATGACAGTCCTGCGCCCCTTCCTTCAACCATGACAGTCCTGCGCCCCTTCCTTCAACCATGACAGTCCTGCGCCCCTTCCTTCAACCATACCCATCCTGCGCCCCTTCCTTCAACCATACCCATCCTGCGCCCCCTCCTGGAGATAAGGGGAGTATTGCCTCATGAACTGCATGCTTTGTTTTTTGATTGGAAGACTACAGCTCTCCACATGTGTGATGCTTGAAAATCCCTTTCTTTGAAATCTTCGATGATTAGCGATCTTGCGATGTATAAATAGCGTGTTTACTGTGCGGTACGCGGAATTCATCAGATTGTCAGTTTGTGAGTGGGAGAGGAATAAACCCGATCACCCACTTTTCATGAGTAGATCTGCCTCGAACATATTGATGAACTGCTAAGCCGAGAGAAAACAAAGTGCGGCATTATGGGGCATCTGCAAAAAAAAGGGAGGGGCCATGCTGCAGGATTGTGAACACTGTGCAGGGTGGCAGTTAGGGGGATGGCTGTATGATGGACACCCTAACCACAGACAGACCTTCTATCAGAACAGGCAGCCATCATGGAGTGGAGGCAAACTGCCCTTTATAGTCCCGATCGATGCACTCTATACACTGTGTTGTACATGGCATAGTCCCGATCGATGCACTCTATACACTGTGTTGTACATGACATAGTCCCGATCGATGCACTCTATACACTATGTTGTACATGACATAGTCCCGATCGATGCACTCTATACACTGTGTTGTACGTGGCATAGTCCCGATCGATGCACTCTATACACTGTGTTGTACATGGCATAGTCCCGATCGATGCACTCTATACACTGTGTTGTACGTGGCATAGTCCCGATCGATGCACTCTATACACTATGTTGTACATGACATAGTCCCGATCGATGCACTCTATACACTGTGTTGTACGTGGCATAGTCCCGATCGATGCAATCTATACACTGTGTTGTACGTGGCATAGTCCTGATCGATGCAATCTATACACTGTGTTGTACATGACATTGTCCCGATCGATGCACTCTATACACTGTGTTGTACATGGCATAGTCCCGATCGATGCACTCTATACACTGTGTTGTACATGGCATTGTCCCGATCGATGCACTCTATACACTATGTTGTACATGACATTGTCCCGATCGATGCACTCTATACACTGTGTTGTACATGACATTGTCCCAATCGATGCACTCTATACACTGTGTTGTACATGACATTGTCCCGATCGATGCACTCTATACACTGTGTTGTACATGACATTGTCCCAATCGATGCACCCTATACACTATGTTGTAGATGACATTGTCCCGATCGATGCACTCTATACACTGTGTTGTACATGACATTGTCCCGATCGATGCACTCTATACACTGTGTTGTACATTGCATTGTCTCGATCGATGCACTCTATACACTGTGTTGTACATGACATTGTCCCGATCGATGCACTCTATACACTGTGTTGTACATGACATTGTCCCAATCGATGCACCCTATACACTATGTTGTAGATGACATTGTCCCGATCGATGCACTCTATACACTATGTTGTACATGACATTGTCCCGATCGATGCACTCTATACACTGTGTTGTACATGACATTGTCCCGATCGATGCACTCTATACACTGTGTTGTACATTGCATTGTCTCGATCGATGCACTCTATACACTATATTGTACATGACATTGTCCCAATCGATGCACCCTATACACTATATTGTACATGACATTGTCCCGATCGATGCACTCTATACACTGTGTTGTACATGACATTGTCCCGATCGATGCACTCTATACACTGTGTTGTACATGACATAGTCCCGATCGATGCACTCTATACACTGTGTTGTACATGACATTGTCCCGATTGACGCCGGATCCTGATAAATTCCAACACGTTTCCCACATCATACATCGCTTCATCAGGAGATGTGGGAGGCGTGTCTGACATCAAGGACTGACATTAAAGCCCAACTCCGGGCACAAGAAAAATATATCCATACAGTGCCCTCCTGGTCCTCTACCTGTGCTGTGCACCCCTCCTGGTCCTCTACCTGTGCTGTGCACCCCTCCTGGTCCTCTACCTGTGCTGTGCACCCCTCCTGGTCCTCTACCTGTGCTGTGCACCCTTCCTGGTCCTCTGACTACCTGTGCTGTGCACCCCTCCTGGTCCTCTGACTACCTGTGCTGTGCACCCCTCCTGGCCCTCTGACTACCTGTGCTGTGCACCCCTCCTGGCCCTCTACCTGTGCTGTGCACCCCTCCTGGTCCTCTACCTGTGCTGTGCACCCCTCCTGGTCCTCTACCTGTGCTGTGCACCCCTCCCGGTCCTCTGACTACCAGTGCTGTGCACCCTTCCCGTTCCTCTACCTGTGCTGTGCACCCCTCCCAGTACTCTACCTGTGCTGTGCACCCTTCCCGGTCCTCTGACTACCTGTGCTGTGCACCCCTCCTGGTCCTCTACCTGTGCTGTGCACCCCTCCTGGTCCTCTACCTGTGCTGTGCACCCCTCCTGGTCCTCTACCTGTGCTGTGCACCCCTCCCAGTACTCTACCTGTGCTGTGCACCCTTCCCGGTCCTCTGACTACCTGTGCTGTACACCCCTCCTGGTCCCCTACCTGTGCTGTGCACCCCTCCTGGTCCTCTACCTGTGCTGTGCACCCCTCCTGGTCCTCTACCTGTGCTGTGCACCCCTCCTGGTCCTCTACCTGTGCTGTGCACCCTTCCTGGTCCTCTGACTACCTGTGCTGTGCACCCCTCCTGGTCCTCTACCTGTGCTGTGCACCCCTCCTGGTCCTCTACCTGTGCTGTGCACCCCTCCTGGTCCTCTACCTGTGCTGTGCACCCTTCCTGGTCCTCTGACTACCTGTGCTGTGCACCCCTCCTGGTCCTCTGACTACCTGTGCTGTGCACCCCTCCTGGCCCTCTGACTACCTGTGCTGTGCACCCCTCCTGGCCCTCTACCTGTGCTGTGCACCCCTCCTGGTCCTCTACCTGTGCTGTGCACCCCTCCTGGTCCTCTACCTGTGCTGTGCACCCCTCCCGGTCCTCTGACTACCAGTGCTGTGCACCCTTCCCGTTCCTCTACCTGTGCTGTGCACCCCTCCCAGTACTCTACCTGTGCTGTGCACCCTTCCCGGTCCTCTGACTACCTGTGCTGTGCACCCCTCCTGGTCCTCTACCTGTGCTGTGCACCCCTCCTGGTCCTCTACCTGTGCTGTGCACCCCTCCTGGTCCTCTACCTGTGCTGTGCACCCCTCCCAGTACTCTACCTGTGCTGTGCACCCTTCCCGGTCCTCTGACTACCTGTGCTGTACACCCCTCCTGGTCCCCTACCTGTGCTGTGCACCCCTCCTGGTCCTCTACCTGTGCTGTGCACCCCTCCTGGTCCTCTACCTGTGCTGTGCACCCCTCCTGGTCCTCTACCTGTGCTGTGCACCCCTCCTTGTCCTCTACCTGTGCTGTGCACCCCTCCCGGTCCTCTACCTGTGCTGTGCACCCCTCTTGGTCCCTTGTAGATGGGGTGGTCCTAGTGTTGCTGGGGGGGTATTTTGTTTCGGGGGGATCATAGCGAATTACATAGAAATTACTCAGCAAAACAAAAAGGATTCTTGGTTCTTTATTCCCTAAAGGGGGAGGTACTAGGAGGTGGGAAGGTGTGGAACCAAGGGGTGGTGCTTGGAGATTGTTAGGGGGCGGAGACAAGGGGTGACTCAGAAGGGGGAGTACCTGCACCTATTTCTTTAAAAATAAAAATTTGATGATTCCTACCTGGGCTGCTTCATAGAATAGAATGGAATAGAACAGAAAAGACAAAAAAAAAATCAGAATATAAAATAAAAGAACAGAATAGAATAGGATATAACAGACTAAAATAGAAAAAATACAGACTGGAAAATAAAAGAATAGAATAAAATAGAAAAGAACAATAGAACATAAAGGAATAGAATAGAAAAAGAATAGAATATAATAACACAACAGAACAGAATGGAATAGAAAGGAACAGAACAAAAAAAACCAGAATAGAATAAATAATAGAGTAGACTAGAAAGGAATATAATAGAATAGAATAAAAAAAAAGCACAGGATAGCATAGAATAGAAAAAACAGACTAGAACAGAATAGAATAGAAAAGAACAATAGAATATAAAGGAATATAATAGCATATGAAAGAATAGAATAAAACAGAGGAGAATGGAAAATAAAGGAATATAGTAGATAAAGAATAGAATAAATAATAGAAAAGAATAGAAAGGAATTGAGAAGCATATAAATGAGTAGAATAGAATAAAACGATAGAATAGAATATAAGGAAATAAAATAGAAAAAAAACAGAATAGAATAGAAAAGAATAATAGAATAGAAAGGAATAGAGTATTAAAGAATAGAATAGATTAAAACAATGGAATATAACAGAATATAAAAAAAAAGAATAGTATATAAAGGAATAAAATAGGAAAAACGGGATGGTGCTCAGAGGTGGGTAGGGGGTGGAACCAAAGGATGCTGCTCAGAGGTGGGTAGGGGGTGGAACCAAGGGATGGTGCTCAGAGGTGGGTAGGGGATAGATACCAAGGGACGGTGCTCAGAGGTGGGTAGGGCGTAGAACCAAGGGGTGGTGCTCAGAGGTTGGTAGGGGGTGGAACCAAGGGATGGTGCTCAGAGGTGGGTAGGGGATGGAACCAAGGGATGGTGCTCAGAGGTGGGTAGGGGATGGAACCAAGGGATGGTGCTCAGAGGTGGGTAGGGGATGGAACCAAGGGATGGTGCACAGAGGTGGGTAGGGGATGGAACCAAGGGATGGTGCACAGAGGTGGGTAGAGTGTGGAACTAAGAGATGGTGCTCAGAAGTCAGTAGGGGAGAGATACCAAGGGATGGTGCTCAGAGGTGTGTAGGGGGTGGAACCAAGGGATGGTGCTTAGAGGTGGGTAGGGGATGGAACCAAGGGATGGTGCTTAGAGGTGGGTAGGGGATGGTACCAAGGGATGGTGCTCAGAGGTGGGTAGGGGGTGGAACCAAGGGATGGTGCTCAGAGGTGTGTAGGGGGTGGAACCAAGGGATGGTGCTTAGAGGTGGGTAGGGGATGGAACCAAGGGATGGTGCTTAGAGGTGGGTAGGGGATGGTACCAAGGGATGGTGCACAGAGGTGGGTAGAGGGTGGAACCAAGAGATGGTGCTCAGAGGTGGGTAGAGGGTGGAACCAAGAGATGGTGCTCAGAAGTCAGTAGGGGAGAGATACCAAGGGACGGTGCTGAGAGGTGGGTAGAGTGTGGAACCAAGTGATGGTGCTCAGAGGTGGGCTGGGTGTGGAACCAAGGGATGGTGCTCAGAGGTGGGTAGGGGGTGGAACCAAGTAACGGTGCTCAGAGGTGGGTAGGGGATAGAAACCAAGGGACGGTGCTCAGAGGTGGGTAGGGCGTGGAACCAAGGGATGGTGCTCAGAGGTGGGTAAGAGGTGGAACCAAGGGATGGTGCTCAGAGGTGGGTAGAGGGTGGAACCAAGCGATGGTGTTCAGAGGTGGGCTGGGTGTGGAACCAAGGGATGGTGCTCAGAGGTGTGTAGGGGATAGAAACCAAGGGATAGTGTTCAGAGGTGGGCTGGCTGTGGAACCAAGGGACGGTGCTCAGAGGAGGGTAGGGGGTGGAACCAGGTGATTGTTCTCAGAGGTGGGCTGGGGGTGGAACCAAGGGATGGTGCTCGGAGGTGGGTAGGGGGTGGAACCAAGGGATGGTGCTTAGAGGTGGGTAGGGGGTGGTACCAAGGGATGGTGCTCAGAGGAGGGTAGGGGGTGGAACCAAGGGATGGTGCTCGGAGGTGGGTAGGGGGTGGAACCAAGGGATGGTGCTTAGAGGAGGGTAGGGGGTGGAACCAAGGGATGGTGCTCGGAGGTGGGTAGGGGGTGGTACCAAGGGATGGTGCTCGGAGGTGGGTAGGGGGTGGTACCAAGGGATGGTGCTCAGAGGAGGGTAGGGGGTGGAACCAAGGGATGGTGCTTAGAGGAGGGTAGGGGGTGGAACCAAGGGACGGTGCTCAGAGGAGGGTAGGGGGTGGAACCAAGGGATGGTGCTCGGAGGTGGGTAGGGGGTGGAACCAAGGGATGGTGCTTAGAGGAGGGTAGGGGGTGGAACCAAGGGATGGTGCTCGGAGGTGGGTAGGGGGTGGTACCAAGGGATGGTGCTCAGAGGAGGGTAGGGGGTGGAACCAGGGAATAGGGATTTTGCACTTCCTGGTTCCGGGGCACGTGTGCCGGCATGCCGCTTCTGTTGTGATTCATTACAGCAGAAGCCGATTACGTTTGCCGGCCAATGAATGAGCAGACACTCTGATCGGCCAGGAAGAGTGACAGGACACACCTCTGCCTATGTAATCGGCGATCTGCTGGATTTTCATTCCCTGCGAAGCGCGTAGTACACACAAGACCACTGGTAGGCACACAGGTAACCCATCGATCGCCCGAGATGTTTAACCCCTTCCCAGCCGGCGTCATTCGTACAGCGACAGCGAATATTTGTAGCACAGAGCGCTGTATTAGGCTCCGTTCACACTTGTGCGACTTCAAAAAACGTGCGATTTTCATGGCGACTTTTCAGTGCGACTTGATGTGAGTGGATGAGTTCGACTTTGGCCTTGACCTAGGATGATTGTTCGCGCTGCACAAAGTCGCATGTAGATCATTCAGGTGCGACTTTGGAGGGTTTACATCGAATGGCCCTCAAGTCACATGAAGTATTGCAGGAACTACCTTCCAGTCGCTGCAACTTGAAGTCGCACAGAAATGCGAAGTACTCACTGGGAAACACGGGGGGGGGGGGGGAGGGACTTGTCATGTGAAAATCGCCCGTTTCTGTGGCCCCTCTAATGGTGCGAAATTCAAACATAAAATTCTTAGAAAAGATTTTTTTAAGAAGATTGTTCTTGGAAATCGATCCGTGCGTGGCCGGCTGGATACACCGCATGGGATGACCTGCAGGAAGATGTGCACCCTGGTGCTGGGAGCGTCCTACAGGTAGACACTATACTGCTGGAAGTATTGGCCCCGCCCTCCCAGTCATGTGATTCAGGTGTTCCAACTCCCTCCATATCATGTGATTCAGGTGTTCTGACCCCCTCCATATCATGTGATTCAGGTGTTCTAACCCCCTCCATATCATGTGATTCAGGTGTTCTGACCCCCTACATATCATGTGATTCAGGTGTTCCAATCCCCTCCATATCATGTGATTCAGGTGTTTCAATCCCCTCCATATCATGTGATTCAGGTGTTCCAATCCTCTCCCAGTCATGTGATTCAGGTGTTCCAATCCCTTCCCAGTCATGTGATTCAGGTGCTCCAATTCCCTCCCAGTCATGTGATTCAGGTGTTCCAATCCCCTCCCAATCATGTGATTCAGGTGTTCCAATCCCCTCCATATCAGGTGATTCAGGTGTCCCAATCCCCTTCATATCATGTGATTCAGGTGTTCCAATCCCTTCCCAGTCATGTGATTCAGGTGTTCCAATCCCCTCCCAATCATGTGATTCAGGTGTTCCAATCCCCTCCATATCAGGTGATTCAGGTGTCCCAATCCCCTCCATATCATGTAATTCAGGTGTTCCAAATCTCTTCCCAGTCATGTGATTCAGATGTTCCAATCCCCTCCCAATCGTGATTCAGGTGTTCCAATCCCCTCCCAATCATGTGATTCAGGTGTTCCAATCCCCTCCATATCATGTCATTCAGGTGTTCCAATCCCCTCCATATCATGTGATTCAGGTGTTCCAATCCCCTCCATATCATGTGATTCAGGTGTTCCAATCCCCTCCATATCATGTGATTCAGGTGTTCCAATCCCCTCAATATCATGTGATTCAGGTGTTCCAATCCCCTCCCAATCATGTGATTCAGGTGTTCCAATCCCCTCCATGGACACAGGTGTATACAATCAAGCCCCTAGGTATGCAGACGGCTTCTACAAACATTGGTGAAAGAATGGGTCGCTCTCAGGAGCTCAGTGACTCCAAGCGTGGTCCCGTGATAGGTGGCCACCTGGGCAATAAGTCCATCCGTGACATTTCCTGGCTACTAAATATTCCACGCTCAACTGTTAGTGGGATTATAACAAAGTGGAAGCCACTGGGAACAACAGCCACTCAGCCACCAAGTGGTAGGCCACGTCACATGACAGGGTGGGGTCAGCGCATGCTGAAGCGCACAGTGCGCAGAAGTCACCAACTGTCTGCAGAGTCAATAGCTAAAGAGCTCCAAACTTGGTGTGGCCTTCAGATGAGCCCAACAACAGTGCGTAGAGAGCTTCATGGAATGGGTTTCCATGGCCGAGCAGCTGCATCCAAGCCTTCCATCACCAAGTGCAATGCAAAGCGTCGGATGCCGTGGTGTAAAGCACGCCGCCACTGTACTCTAGAGCTGTGGAGACATTGACTCTGGAGTGACCAATCATGCTTCTCTGTCGTCTGGCAATCCGATGGACATGTCTGGGTTTGGCGGTTGCCAGGAGAACGGTACTTGCCTGACTGCATTGTGCCAAGTGTAAAGTTTGGTGGAGGGGGGATTATGGTGTGGGGTTGTCTTTCAGGGGTTGGGTTGACCCCCTAGTTCCAGTGAAGGGAACTTTTAAAGCATCAGCATACCAAGACATTTTGGACAATTTCATGCTCCCAACTTTGTGGGAAGAGTTTGGGGATGGCCCCTTCCTGTTCCAACATGACTGCCCACCAGTGCACAAAGCAAGGTCCATAGAGACATGGAGAAGCCGGTTTGGGGTGGAGGAACTTGACTGTCCTGCACAGAGTCCTGACCTCAACCCCATAGAACACCTTTGGGATGAATTAGAGCGGAGACTGCGAGCCAGGCCTCCTCCCCCGACATCAGTGCCTGACCTGACAAATGTGCTTCTGGAAGAATGGTCCAACCTTCCCATAGACACCCTCCTAAACCTTGTGGACGGCCTTCCCAGAAGAGTTGAAGCTGTTATATCTGCAAAGGGCGGGGCCAACTCAATATTGAACCCTACGGCCTAAGACTGGGGGGCCATTAAAGGTCATGTGCGTGGAAAGGGCGGGGCCAACTCAATATTGAACCCTACGGACTAAGACTGGGAGGGGCCATTAAAGGTCATGTGTGTGGAAAGGGCGGGGCCAACTCAATATCGAACCCTACGGACTAAGACTGGGGGGCCACTAAAGGTCATGTGTGTGGAAAGGGCGGGGCCAACTTAATATTGAACCCTGCGGACTAAGACTGGGGGGCCATTAAAGGTCATGTGTGTGGAAAGGGAGGGGCCAACTCAATATTGAACCCTACGGACTAAGACTGGGGGGCCATTAAAGGTCATGTGTGTGGGAAGGGCGGGGCCAACTCAATATTGAACCCTACGGGCTAAGACTGGGGGGCCATTAAAGGTCATGTGTGTGGGAAGGGCGGGGCCAACTCAATATTGAACCCTACGGGCTAAGACTGGGGGGCCATTAAAGGTCATGTATGTGGGAAGGGCGGGGCCAACTCAATATTGAACCCTACAGACTAAAGCAGGACATACATGGGTCGAATTCCGAACGATTTTTCAATTGAAAATCGAAAACATCGTTCGTTCTGTAATCCGATGGTGCCACCAATGATTTATAAAATCGGTCATTTTTCACGAATTTTCCAGCGTGCCCGATAAATTAAATGAGAAGGAACCACGAAAATCGTCCGGTGCCATCGCCCCACTAACAGCGAAAATCATTTTGATAATTTTTAAATAGATTTTGAGGTAATTTAAAATCTCTCCCAGGTCTCCATTCATATTCATGTCTGAATCCACCGACCGCCGATGGGCTCGCTACCTCCGCTGGAAGTCCGTTCCACGCACCAACTACTCCTTCAGTAAAACAATCCTTTCTAAGGTCAGCGTGGAACTTTTCTCCTCTAGTCTGGAGGTCGTGTCCCCGATCTGAAAGTCCTGCCCTCCCGAACCTCACCCCCTCCCTTCCTGGATTTAAAAGGTGTCGCTCGCGTCCATCCTTTCCCTTCTTTCCTCCAGACTGTACACATGAAGTTCCTGTTCCAATTTAGCTGCACGTGTCTTTTTGTCCCTCGGAGACCGTCCCACCCCACATGGAAATAGATTTGTAATGTATTTTAAAAATATTCTTCCCAAATATATTGACATATATTTGAAATACTACAATTTTGGCCATATTCAATATATATATACACTGTATGTTGAAATGCATTTTTCTTACAAAATATGTGAAAATTTTTTTAAAAATACATTTAAAATATACTGTAGAAATCTGAAGAATATATTTAAAAAAAAAAAAAATATATATATATTTAAAAAAAAAAAAAAAAAAAAAATAATAATAATAATATATATATATATATATATATATATATATATGTGTGTTTGTGTATGTATAAATATATATATATATATATATATATATATATATACACACTGTATGTTGAAATGCATTTTTATTACAAAATATATGAAAAATATTTTTAATAATACATTTCAGATATACTGTATGTCTTTACAAAGTACGAATCTACATTTTTGGAATGCATTTACAAATATATTTAAACATATATACACTTCATGTTGAAAAGTGTTTTTTATATATTATGAAATATATGAAAAATATTTTAAAAAATATATATTTTTAAATATATTCTTCAGATTTTTTTTAACATATAAAAAAGTAATTTTAACATATATATTTACCGTACATATATTTTTAAATGCATTCCAAAAATGTAGATTTGTATTTTTAAAGACATACTGTATTTCTGAAAAGTTTGTTAAAATGACTTTTTTATATGTTAAAAAAAATCTGAAGAATATATTTATAAAAAATATATTTTTAAAAATACTTTTCATATATTTTGTAATATATATAAAAAACGCATTTCAACATGCAGTGTAGATATTTTTAAATATATTTCTAAATGCATTCCAAAAATGTAGATTTGTACTTTTTAAAGACATACAGTGTATCTGAAATGTATTATTAAAAATATTTTTCATATATTTTGTAATAAAAGCGCATTTCAACATACAGTGTATATATATGTATATATATACATATATATATATATACACACACACACACAAATATATATATATTTTTTAAAAAAAATATTATTTATATATATATATATATATATATATATATATATATATATATATATTTATATTTAATATATTCTTCAGATTTCTACAGTATATTTTAAGTGTATTTTTAAAAATATTTTTCATATATTTTGTAACAAAAATGCATTTCAACATACAGTATATATATATTTATATTTATTTTTTTTATATATATATTGAATACGGCCAAAATTGTAGCATTTCAAACATATGTCAATATATTTGGGAAGAATATTTTTAAAATATAATTGAAATATATTCTTCTTCCATGTGGGACCGCTGGGGATCAGTTGTGTCATTCAGATATCAGAGATTCAAATTACTTTTTCACCCCCCCCCCCCCCTCAGAGGGTGACAACCCATGGACACAATATGGAATAATAGTAGAAAAAGAAGAAGAAGTTGAGTTTTCCATCCCCGATGTGCCATGTGCTGGGTTCCCCGTCATTTGATATATTCCAGGAGGGATGGTCTGCAGAGTTGGAAGCGATGATCTGCTCCCATCCTGCCTCTGACAAGAGCCGTTGTCACCAATCGAAACGCAAAGGAATAAAAAGTAACAAAAACAGCCACATCGCCCGATGGACGCCTAGAAGTTGAACTTGTCAGCAGCCTGGCCATTGGGGGGTATTTACTAAACCTGGAAGGTGCAAAATCCGGCTCACTCCTGCATAGGAACCAATCAGCTTCCAGGTTTCATTGTCAAAGCTGAACTGAACCAGCTGAAGCTAGAAGCTGATTGGCCGCCGTGCACAGTGGCCCCGGGTTCTGAGTGCTCCACTTTTAGTAAATCTCCCCCAATGCATCCACTTTGAATTCTGCATAAAAGAAGGAGAAGAACTCACCGGGGGAGACGAGACGTTACGTCCTGAAAAAGTCCTAAAGATGTTCCAGAAGACGTGGCGCTGGTCCCCGGTGATGGCGGAGCGAGCCGACGATTCGCTGACCG
>NW_028319437.1:32500-75449 GCF_062004578.1 Staurois parvus
TGTAGTCCCTCTGATGTTGGATGTGAATGCTGGGCCCTGTAGTCCCTCTGATGTCGGATGTGAATGCTGGGCCCTGTAGTCCCTCTGATGTCGGATGTGAATGCTGGGCTCTGTAGTCCCTCTGAAGTCGGATGTGAATGCTGGGTTCTGTAGTCCCTCTGATGTTGGATGTGAATGCTGGGCCCTGTAGTCCCTCTGAAGTCGGATGTGAATGCTGGCCCTGTAGTCCCTCTGATGTTGGATGTGAATGCTGGCCCTGTAGTCCCTCTGATGTCGGATGTGAATGCTGGGCCCTGTAGTCCCTCTGATGTTAGATGTGAATGCTGGGCCCTGTAGTCCCTCTGATGTCGGATGTGAATGCTGGGCCCTGTAGTCCCTCTGATGTTAGATGTGAATGCTGGCCCTGTAGTCCCTCTGATGTTGGATGTGAATGCTGGGCTCTGTAGTCCCTCTGATGTCGGATGTGAATGCTGGGCTCTGTAGTCCCTCTGATGTTGGATGTGAATGCTGGGCCCTGTAGTCCCTCTGATGTTGAATGTGAATGCTGGGCTCTGTAGTCCCTCTGATGTTGGATGTGAATGCTGGGTCCTGTAGTCCCTCTGAAGTCGGATGTGAATGCTGGGTCCTGTAGTCCCTCTGATGTCAGATGTGAATGCTGGGTCCTGTAGTCCCTCTGATGTCAGATGTGAATGCTGGGTCCTGTAGTCCCTCTGATGTTGGATGTGAACGCTGGGCCCTGTAGTCCCTCTGATGTTAGATGTGAATGCTGGGCCCTGTAGTCCCTCTGATGTTGAATGTGAATGCTGGGTCCTGTAGTCCCTCTGATGTCGGATGTGAATGCTGGGCCCTGTAGTCCCTCTGATGTTGGATGTGAATGCTGGGCCCTGTAGTCCCTCTGATGTTAGATGTGAATGCTGGGCCCTGTAGTCCCTCTGATGTTGGATGTGAATGCTGGGCTCTGTAGTCCCTCTGAAGTTGGATGTGAATGCTGGGCTCTGTAGTCCCTCTGAAGTTGGATGTGAATGCTGGGCTCTGCAGTCCCTCTGAAGTTGGATGTGAATGCTGGGCCCTGTAGTCCCTCTGATGTTGAAAAGAACTATTGGATATTGTAGACGCTTTGATGTTAGATTGGAAAGATGGGATCTGTATTCCTTGTGATGTTGGATAGGAATCCTGGGACTTGTAGTCCTTCTAATCATGGGCAGGAATGCTGGGACTTGTAGTTATACTAATCAGGGATAGGAATTCTGGGACTTGTAGTCCTTCTAGTCAGAGGTAGGAATGCTGAGACTTGTAGTCCTTCTAATCAGGGGCAGGAATGCTGGGACTTGTAGTCCTACTAATCCGGGATAGGAATTCTGGGACTTGTAGTCCTTCTAATCAGGGGCAGGAATGCTGGGACTTGTAGTCCTACTAATCAGGGGCAGGAATGCTGGGACTTGTAGTCCTACTAATCAGGGGTAGGAATCCTGGGGCTTCTAGTCCTACTAATCAGGGGTTGGAATCCTGGAACTTTTAGTCCTAATCAGGGATAGGAATGCTGGGGCTTGTAGTCCTACTAATTATGGGTAGGAATGCTGGGGCTTGTAGTCCTACTAATTATGGGTAGGAATGCTGGGGCTTGTAGTCCTACTAATTATGGGTAGGAATGCTGGGGCTCATAGTCCCAGGGCCCCCAGATACTAGACCTATTAAAATACCCCCCCCACACACACACACACTCTGTACGGGGATGCCACCGGTCCCCGTCCCCCCATTGCAGACCCTCCCTTCTATTCTCTTGGCCCTCATAGTCCCCCTTCACCCCACTGACTCCTCTCCAGCCATTTGTTGCCATGACTGCACTCCCCCCTCACTTTGTCTGATCCTCATCATGTCTGTCCCCCCCCCCCCAATATTCGTTCTTCTGATCCCCTGTCAGATAACCCGGACTCCTATTCACGGGGGTCTCATTTCCTCCATTAGATCCCCGATCTCTCCCCATCATCTCTGTCTTCCTGATGCTCTGCGCTGTCACCCCTCGCTGTGCGCTTCCCTTTCCTCTCCCCCCATCCTTCTCTCCCCACCTTCGCTCCTCTCACCCCCCCCCAACATTTAATTCTTTTGTTCTATTACTTTTCCAACAATTATATTCACTCCCAACCAATTATCATGACGGTCTTCCCCCATCCCCCCCCCCCCTCCGCACTTTGCAGATACAAGCTTCACCGTAAGGCGAAGGCTTCCTATATATAACCTCATTCTCCGCTAGATCTCATCATTCGATTTTCACACATATATCACGGCAACACGGCAAAAGATATTTCTACAGATTTTATGGGGGATCCTTCGGTGGGGGTGAGGGTAACTCAGAGGGGTTGATTTATAAAGGATTTGCATTGCCATTCGCCCGGTGAAAATGCAAGTACATTCTATCTGTGCTAATGGTGTGGGAAAGCCCCCCCCGAATGTACAGAGGCTAGATCCTGGGCTGTTCGAATGTAAATATTTTATTGTAAATGGAAATGTCGCATTTGTCCACTAGATGGAGCTAAGTTGTATAGGAAACTCCTATCATACTTGGCGCCATCTAGTGACCAAATATGGTATTTTCCCTTAAAATTCAATTAAAAAACAACCAGCACAGGATAAAGTCCATTTACATTCGTTTTTGTTTTTTTCTTCATCCCATTAGCACAGAATGAATGTAAATGCGCTTTAAATTGGGCAAATGTCTATGTAAATCCTTTATAAACCAACCCCCCTGCTCAGCCATTCACCCAGTGTAAGTTCCCCTACATTCTTTTTGTGCAAATGGGGCGAAAAAACCCGAATGTAAATAGACTATCTCCTGGGCTGTACGAATGTAAATCATTGATTTTCAAAAGGAAAAATACCAAATTTGGCCACTATACGTAGCTAAGGAGTAGAGAAAATTTCCTATCACACTTAGCACTATCTAGTGGACAAATGTGGTAGTGAAAGTGCACATACATTCGTTCTGAGTGAAAAAATTTTAATTCAACAGCAGTATTGAACCCAAACCCAGAAATGTCATATATTGCAGCTTACCAATCATTAGATGTGGCGGCTGCATTTGTTTTCTTTTTTTAGGCTGTTTTCCCCTGGTGATCTGGTCAGTAACACACCTCCTGTATTAGAGCGCCCCCACTCTGGAGGAAAGAGCACAGGGGGCACGTATGGACAAACGTAGCGTTTTCTATTTGAAATCAAATGAAAAACACTCGACCAGAAAAGGATATAGTCTATTTACATTCCTTTTTTTTGCCCAATTCACACAGAACGAATGCACATTCACTGTTGTTGGGTGAATGGCTGTGTGATTCGAGGGTGAATACTTGACTGGGGTAAGGACAGCTCAGAGGGGTTGATTTATAAAGTATTTGCATAGCTATTCGCCCAGTGAAGATGCAAGTACATTCAATGTGTGCTAATGGGGGGGGGGAATGTGATTTGAGGGTGAATCCTTCACTGGGGTAAGGACAGCTCAGAGGGGTTGATTTATAAAGTATTTGCATTGCCATTTGCCCAGTGAAAATTCAAGTACATTTGATCTGTAGTAGCGAAGTGAAAAAAAAAAAACAAAAAACGAATGTAAAGAGGCTATATCCTGTGCTGTTCGAATGTAATATTGTAAATGGAAATATCACATTTGTCCACTAGATGGAGATAAGTTGTATAGGAAATTCCTATTATATGTAGCATCATCTAGTGGACAAACGTGCATGTACATTCGTTCTGAATTTGTTTTTTTTAAAGCGGTATTGAACGCAAACCAGAAATGTCATATATTGCAGCTTACCAAACATTCGATGTGGCGGCTGCATTTGTTTTCTTTTTTTAGGCTTTTCTCCTTCTGTTTTCCCCCTGGTGATCCGACCAGTAACACACCTCCTGTATTAGAGCGCCCCCACTCTGGAGGAAGGAGCACAAGGGGCACCTATGGACAAACGTAGAGGTTTCTATTTGAAATCAAATGAAAAACACTCGACCAGAACAGGATATATTCTACTTACATTCAATTTTTTTTTTTTTGCCCATTTCACACAGAACAAATGCACATTCACTTTCATTGGGTGAATGGCTGTGTGATTTGAGGGTGAATCCTTCCCTGGGGTAAGTACAGCTCAGAGGGGTTGATTTATAAAGTATTTGCATAGCCATTCGCCCAGTGAAAATTCAAGTACATTTGATCTGTAGTAGCGAAGTGAAAACAAAAAAACGAATGTAAAGAGGCTATATCCTGTGCTGTTCGAATGTAATATTGTAAATGGAAATATCACATTTATCCACTAGATGGAGATAAGTTGTATAGGAAATTCCTATTATATTTAGCACCATCTAGTGGACAAATGTGGTAGTGAAAGTGCATGTACATTCGTTCTGAGTGAATTTGTTTTTTTAAAGCGGTATTGAACCCAAACCAGAAATGTCCTATATTGCAGCTTACCAATCATTCGATGTGGCGGCTGCATTCGTTTTCTTTTTTTAGGCTTTTCTCCTTATGTTTTCCCCTGGTGATCCGGCCAGTAACACATCTCCTGTATTAGAGCGCCCCCACTCTGGAGGAAGGAGCACAGGGGGCGCCTATGGACAAACGTAGCGTTTTATATTTGAAATCAAATGAAAAACACTCGACCAGAACAGGATATAGTCTATTTACATTCAATTTTTTTTTTTTTTGCCCAGTTCTCACAGAACGAATGCACATTCACTTTCGTGGGGTGAATGGCTGTGTGATTTGAGGGTGAATCCTTCCCTGGGGTAAGGACAGATCAGAGGGGTTGATTTATAAAGTATTTGCATAGCTATTCGCCCAGTGAAAATGCAAGTATATTCGATGTGTGCTAATGGGGAGGTGAATGTGATTTGAGGGTGAATCCTTCGCTGGGGTGAGGATAACTCAGAGGGGTTGATTTATAAAGTATTTGTATTGCCATTCGCCCAGTGAAAATTCAAGTACATTTGATCTGTAGTAGCGAAGTGAAAAAAAAACCAAAAAACGAATGTAAAGAGGCTATATCCTGTGCTGTTCGAATGTAAATATTGTAAATGGAAATATCACATTTGTCCAGTAGATGGAGCTAAGGTGTATAGGAAATTCCTATTATATGTAGCATCCTCTAGTGGACAAACGTGGTAGTAAAAGCGCATGTACATTCGTTCTGAGTGAATTTGTTTTTTTAAAGCGGTATTGCACCCAAAACCAGAAATGTCATATATTGCAGCTTACCAATCATTCGATGTGGCGGCTGCATTCGTTTTCTTTTTTTAGGCTTTTATCCTTATGTTTTCCCCTGGTGATCCGGCCAGTAACACACCTCCTGTATTAGAGCGCCCCCACTCTGGAGGAAGGAGCACAAGGGGCACCTATGGACAAACGTAGAGGTTTCTATTTGAAATCAAATGAAAAACACTCGACCAGAACAGGATATATTCTATTTACATTCAATTTTTTTTTTTTTGCCCATTTCACACAGAACAAATGCACATTCACTTTCATTGGGTGAATGGCTGTGTGATTTGAGGGTGAATCCTTCCCTGGGGTAAGTACAGCTCAGAGGGGTTGATTTATAAAGTATTTGCATAGCCATTCGCCCAGTGAAAATTCAAGTACATTTGATCTGTAGTAGCGAAGTGAAAACAAAAAAAACGAATGTAAAGAGGCTATATCCTGTGCTGTTCGAATGTAATATTGTAAATGGAAATATCACATTTATCCACTAGATGGAGATAAGTTGTATAGGAAATTCCTATTATATTTAGCACCATCTAGTGGACAAATGTGGTAGTGAAAGTGCATGTACATTCGTTCTGAGTGAATTTGTTTTTTTAAAGCGGTATTGAACCCAAACCAGAAATGTCCTATATTGCAGCTTACCAATCATTCGATGTGGCGGCTGCATTCGTTTTCTTTTTTTAGGCTTTTATCCTTATGTTTTCCCCTGGTGATCCGGCCAGTAACACACCTCCTGTATTAGAGCGCCCCCACTCTGGAGGAAGGAGCACAGGGGGCGCCTATGGACAAACTTAGCGTTTTCTATTTGAAATCAAATGAAAAACACTCGACCAGAACAGGCTTTTGTTGGGTGAATGGCTGTGTGATTTGAGGGTGAATCCTTCGCTGGGGTAAGGATAACTCAGAGGGGTTGGTTTATAAAGTATTTGTATTGCCATTCACCCAGTGAAAATTCAAGTACATTCGATGTGTAGTGGAGAAGTGAAAAAAAAAACGAATGTCAAGAGGCTATATCCTGTGCTCTTCGAATGTAAATATTTTATTCTAAATTGAAATATCGCATTTGTCCACTAGATGGCGCAAAGTATTTCCTATGCAACTTAGCTCCATCTAGTGGACAAACCTGGTAGTGAAAGTGAATGTACATTGTGAGAAAAAAAATGAAAGCTGTATTGAACCCAAACCCAGAAATGTCCTATATTGCAGCTTACCGATCATTAGATGTGGCGGCTGCATTAGTTTTCCTTCTTTTTAGGCTTTTTCACCTGGTGATCCGGACAGTAACACACCTCCTGTATTAGAGCGCCCCCACTCTGGAGGAAAGAGCACAGGGGGCACCTATGGACAAATGTAGCGTTTTCTATTTGAAATCAAATGAAAAACACTCGACCAGAACAGGATATAGTCTATTTACATTCGTTTTTTTTTTCGCCCAATTCACACAGAACGAATGCGCATTCACTTTCGTGGGGTGAATGGCTATTTGATTTGAGGGTGAATCCTTCACTGGGGTAAGGATAACTCAGAGGGGTTGATTTACAAAGTATTTGCATTGCCATTCGCATGGTGAAAATTCAAGTACATTCGATGTATAGTAGTGAAGTGAAAAAAACAAAACAAAAACGAATGTCAATAGGCTATATCCTGCGATGTTCGAAGGTAAACCTTTTTAATTTTAAACTGAAAATTCCACATTTTGGCCAGTAGATGGAGCTAAGTATTATAGGGAAGTACATTCCATCTGTAGTAGTGAAGTGAAAAACAAAAAAACAAAAAACGAATGTCAAGAGGCTATATTCTGTGCTGTTCGAATGTAAATATTTTATTATAAATTGAAATATCGCATTTGTCCACTAGATGGCACAAAGAATTTCCTATGCAACTTAGCTCCATCTAGTGGACAAATGTGGTAGTGAAAGTGAATGTACATTTGTTCTGAGTGAGAAAAAAAAAATAAAGTATTGAACCCAAAACCAGAAATGTCCTATATTGCAGCTTACCAATCATCAGATGTGGCGGCTGCATTCGTTTTCCTCTTTCTGTAGGCTTTCTCCCCCTCTGTTTTCACCTAGTGATCCGGCCAGTAACACACCTCCTGTATTAGAGCGCCCCCACTCTGGAGGAAGGAGCACAAGGGGCACCTATGGACAAACGAAGAGGTTTCTATTTGAAATCAAACACTCTACCAGAACAGGATACAGTCTATTTACATTCGTTTTTTTTTTTGCCCAATTCACACAGAACGAATGCACATTCACTTTTGTGGGGTAACACACCTCCTGTATTAGAGCGCCCCCACTCTGGAGGAAGGAGCACAGGGGGCACCTATGGACAGCAGCATTGTCGTTCTGGGTGGGGGAGGGGGGAGCATTAGTTTTACTAGCGGATTTAGATACACTAACACATTGAAGTCACACTGCAGCAGTTTTTCTCCTTGTGGGTTGAAGGTTTTACATCGATAAATAAAAGCTGATCATTGTAAGCACTCCCCCCTGTCAGCAGTAAATGGTTTGATCAACCCTCTAACTGCTGCATCTGCTGGACAACTTGTTCCATTGAAAAACGACAGACGTACTGGCAGGATCACCGGGTGAAAATAAAGGAAAGAAAGCCTAAAAAAAGAGAACGAATGCAGCCGCCACATCTAAAAATTGGTAAACTGCAATATAACATGTTTGTCCACTAGATGGCGCCAAGTATAATAGGAATTTCCTATACAAGTGAGCTCCATCTAGTGGACAAATGCGATATTTCCATTTACAATAAAATATTTACATTCCTATTGCTTTTGGGTTTAATATGGCTTTACTGTAAACAGACTCCGCCCTGGGCTGATCGAACGTAAATCATTGATTTTAAATCGAAAATACTGCATGTGACCAGTAGATGGAGCTGACTGGTGGGGGGAATTCCTGTGATAATCAGAATGGAAGTTGGATTGGAGAATCTACGGAACATTCCAGAAGTGAAGTCACATGTGACCGCTGATACCAGGTTCATCCATCCCATAGTCGCCAGTTTTCAGGTTTCAGCCCTTTTGCTATTCCTTTTAAAATGTCGGCCGCTATCCTCTGATTTCCAGAAAAGACGTGCCGTCCGTTTTGTTCCGAATCGAAATTCGGACGAATTTTTAGTTATTTGGAGATTCAAAGGTTGCCAAATCCCGCATTACAATAGCAACGAGTTTAAAGGAATCTGAAATTCGGGCAAAATTCGAATCGATTCAAATTCCAAAACACATTTTGGAAACCAATTTGAATTTGATCACAAGAATAGATTACAATAGAACAGGATAGAAAATAGAAATAAAGAAATAGAAAACAATAGAATAGAGTACAAAATAAAAGAATAGAATAGAAATGATTGGGGGGGGGGGGGGGAGAACAGAATACAGTAGATAATATTAGTAAGAGTAAAACAGAACAAAATAGAATAGAAAATAAAGGAATAGAAAAGAATAGAATCCATTAAAATAGAATAGAGAAGATTAGAATAGAAAATCAGAGAACAGAATAGAAAAGATTAGAATAAAGAGTCAAAGAATAGAATAGAATCAATTAGAACAGAATAGAAAAGATTAGAACAGAAAATCAAAGAATAGAATAGAATCCATTAGACTAGAATAGATAAGATTAGAATAAAAAAATCAAATAGTAGAATAGAAAATAATCCATTAGAATATAATAGAAAAGATTAGACTAGAAAATCAGAGAATAGAATAGAAAAGAAATGAATCAATTAGAACAGAATAGAAAATATTAGAATAGAAAAAAATCAAAGAATAGAATAGAAAATCAAAGAATCCATTAGAATAAAAATTTTAGAATAAAAAAAATCAAAGAATAGCACAGAAAATAATAGAATAGAAAATAATCCATTAGAATAGAATAGATAAGATTAGAATAAAAAAAAAATCGAATAATAGAATATAAAATAATCAATTAGAATATAATAGAAAAGATTGGAATAGAAAATCAAAGTACAGAATAGAAAAGAAATGAATCAATTAGAACAGAATAGAAGATATTAGAATAGAAAAAAATCAAAGAATAGAATAGAATCCATTAGAATAAAAATTTTAGAATAAAAAAAATCAAAGAATAGCACAGAAAATAATAGAATATAAAATAATCCATTAGAATAGAATAGTAAAGATTAGAATACAAATCAAAAGAATAGAAAAGATTAGAATAAAAAAAAAAATTAAAGAATAGAAACCATTAAAATAGAATAGAAAAGATTAGAATAACAAAATCAAAGAATAGAAACCATTAGAATATAATAGAAAAAATTAGAACAGAAAATTAGTGAAAATAATGGAATCATTTAGAATCGAATAGAAAATCAAAGAATAGAACAGAATCCATTAGAATAGAATAGGTAAGATTAGAATAAAAAAAATATCAAAGAATAGAATATAATCCATTAGAATATAATAGAAAAAATTAGAACAGAAAATTAGGGAAAATAATGGAATCATTTAGAATCGAATAGAAAATCAAAGAATAGAATATAATCCATTAGAATAGAATAGATAAAATTAGAATAAAAAAAAAAATCAAATAGTAGAATAGAAAATAATCCATTAGAATATAATAGAAAAGATTAGACTAGAAAATCAGAGAATAGAATAGAAAAGATTAGAATAGAAAATCAGAGAATAGAATAGAAAAGAAATGAATCAATTAGAACAGAATAGAAAAGTTTAGAATAGAAAAAAATCAAAGAATAGAATAGAATAGAATAGAAAATAATCCATTAGAATAGAATAGATAAGATTAGAATAAAAAAAAATCAAATCAAATAGAATAGAATAGAAAATAATCAATTAGAGTAGAATAGAAAAGATTAGAGTAGAAAACATCAAAGAATAGAATAGAAAATCAAATCGGCTGCATTCGGCTTCTCTTGTAGGACCGTACTTGTAATACAAATATAGATCTGATGAAGGACTTGAACCCACCACTCAGGAGGGGTTATTATTCTGTAGTGCCCCTCTAGTTGGCCAGGGGGAGCTAGATAGGATTTAGGTTAGAGGCTGGATTGCAGCCTGGGATGAGTCATCCAGGTAACTTTAGGTCAGGGCTGGTCAGTTCCCAGATACCTCCCCCTGCTCTAGAAGCTTGAGAAGTTTCTAGAAGGCAGTGGGTGGGGGTGAGGAGGGGCTGATCTGCATGTGTGAGGGATCTTGACCAACCCCCAAGCAGGAGGCTTGGTATGGGGTCAGGACAGCCCCCACGTATGATTGAGCCTGTTCAGCAGGAAGTGGTCTTTCAATGTCGGGTGGAAGATGGAGTGAGAGACTGAAGTGTGGAGCCCGGGAGGGGGCTTACCTACAGGCAGGAGCTTGAAAAGGGGACCTTCGCTGTACCACCGTCTACCAAGAGGGAAAGTCTGAGCAGCAGGGAAGGAGCCAGCCCAGCAGAAGGCCTGAAGGCAGCCACCAACCCATAAAGCTAACAGGACAGGATAGTACCCCCCCGGGCCGGGAAAAGAGGAGAGGGCAGTCAGGTGGAGAACCCAACAAGCTCCTCAGCTAGGACTGTTTGACTTTGGCACCTTCTGGATCCCCTTGCCCAGGGAATGCCCTCAGTGCAGCTGTGGAGGTTTCGCCCGGGGTCTGAGGAGGTACACCAGAGAGCTGGAATGCTCTCAGAGATTTTTCTTTCTTGTCCATAGACTTGTAGACAGTTCATAAGGAGATTGCTCTCGCAGTTCACAGTTCCTCGGGCATCCCATGCATCCCTCAACCCCATCCAAGTTCAAAACCCCTTAATAAAATCACAAAACCAAGCTCGAGGACTGTTTACTGTCTCCAGTGTGCAACGTGTGGGAGAAAATGCGTGTTGCCTGGTTGCGCAGAACATACCCAAGGACTGGTTACTGTGTCCATTGTGCCTGGCTGTGCAGAACTATAGGGGGCCCAAAACTCCTAAGGGGGCGGTGCCACAATTACTTTAACATCTGGAGGTATCAATTTCCAGGCCCGGCATTGATGGGGATGAGTACTGAAAATCCAGGACTGGGTTCGAAGCTGCGCCATTAGCAGCAAACCATGGTAGTCAGGTCTACTCACCCGAAAATTCAGGGAGCCTCCATGTTTTTATAACCTCTCTCTCACCTCCTGACCCTGCATCTCCGTGATTCCTCTCAATCACCAAAGACTGGACCCATCTCTAGAGGAGTGTAGGGCCCTTTAACTGCGGGCTCCCACCAAGATGGTTGCTGGACAGTTGTTCCTGTCAATCTTTCTTGTTTGCTTGATTTAAGGACCGATGGGTGGAGTTGGGTTCCTCCAGTTGGGTCAGCCAGGGGAGCAATTTGAGAAGGTAGAAGATAGTAGCAGCAGACAGCCACTAGGATCCCGTTTACTTGATTTAAGGACCGGTGGGTGGAGTTGGGTTCCTCCAGTTGGGTCAGCCAGGGGAGCAATTTGAGAAGGTAGAAGATAGTAGCAGCAGACAGCCACTAGGATCCTGTTTACTTGATTTAAGGACCGATGGGTGGAGTTGGGTTCCTCCAGTTGGGTCAGCCAGGGGAGCAATTTGAGAAGGTAGAAGATAGTAGCAGCAGACAGTCACTAGGATCCCGTTTACTTGATTTAAGGACCGATGGGTGGAGTTGGGTTCCTCCAGTTGGGTCAGCCAGGGGAGCAATTTGAGAAGGTAGAAGATAGTAGCAGCAGACAGTCACTAGGATCCTGCACTCAGCTCTGTACTCGCCATGTCCCTGGGCACTTGGATGCCTCCTTCCAATACCAGCCAGACGTTTCTCCTGTGAGCTCTCCAGACCAGGTCCTCGGTGAAATCCCTTCATCAACTCCATAGACTTCAGGAACATAGGTCCCACCACCAGCTCTAGCATAGCTGGGACCTCGATCAGCACATGCAAACCTTCAGCTGCACTGCTCAGAAGGGCAGCAGCCCTTCAGGTTGGGAACTGCTCCTCCTGGACAAGAACAGGACTGCCTTGGGCCCCAGACTAATTATGCACTCCCCAGCCACCTACCTGGCTGAGACTAAGAAATATTCAGGCTGTGGAGATGCCTCCTCCAGCCCTCTATATTCTGGTGTAGATAGCTCTTTGTTCTTCTCTTTTTAGTAGCAACCTGGGGATGAGTCAGCCTGGGAGTGAGGCAGGAGTTCACATCAAGACAGGCTGGGAAAAGTTCTAAACCCTTTAACCACTTCCAGTCCGGACACTTTCCCCCCCTTCCAGTCCGGACACTTTCCCCCCTTCCAGTCCGGACACTTTCCCCCCCTTCCAGTCCGGACACTTTCCCCCCCTTCCAGTCCGGACACTTTCACCCCCCTTCCAGTCCGGACACTTTCCCCCCCTTCCAGTCCGGACACTTTCCCCCCCTTCCAGTCCGGACACTTTCCCCCCCTTCCAGTCTGGACACTTTCCCCCCCTTCCAGTCCGGACACTTCCCCCCCCCTTCCAGTCCGGACACTTTCCCCCCCTTCCAGTCTGGACACTTTCCCCCCCTTCCAGTCCAGACACTTTCACCCCCTTCCAGTCTGAACACTTTCCCCCCCTTCCAGTCCGGACACTTTCCCCCCCTTCCAGTCCGGACACTTTCACCCCCCTTCCAGTCCGGACACTTTCCCCCCCTTCCAGTCCGGACACTTTCCCCCCCTTCCAGTCCGGACACTTTCCCCCCTTCCAGTCTGGACACTTTCACCCCCCTTCCAGTCCGGACACTTTCACCCTTCCAGTCCGGACACTTTCCCCCCCTTCCAGTCCGGACACTTTCACCTCCTTCCAGTCCGGACACTTTCACCCCCTTCCAGTCCGGACACTTTCCCCCCTTCCAGTCTGGACACTTTCACCCCCCTTCCAGTCCGGACACTTTCACCCTTCCAGTCCGGACACTTTCCCCCCCTTCCAGTCCGGACACTTTCACCTCCTTCCAGTCCGGACACTTTCCCCCCCTTCCAGTCCGGACACTTTCACCTCCTTCCAGTCCAGACACTTTTTTCCCCTTCCAGTCCGGACACTTTCACCCCCTTCCAGTCCGGACACTTTCACCCCCTTCCAGTCCAGACACTTTCCCCCCCTTCCAGTCCGGACACTTTCCCCCCCTTCCAGTCCGGACACTTTCCCCCCCTTCCAGTCCGGACACTTTCACCCCCTTCCAGTCCGGACACTTTCACCTCCTTCCAGTCCAGACACTTTTTTCCCCTTCCAGTCCGGACACTTTCACCTCCTTCCAGTCCGGACACTTTCCCCCCCTTCCAGTCCGGACACTTTCACCCCCTTCCAGTCCGGACACTTTCACCCCCTTCCAGTCCGGACACTTTCACCCCCTTCCAGTCCGGACACTTTCACCTCCTTCCAGTCCAGACACTTTCCCCCCCTTCCAGTCCGGACACTTTCCCCCCCTTCCAGTCCGGACACTTTCCCCCCCTTCCAGTCCAGACACTTTCCCCCCCTTCCAGTCCAGACACTTTCCCCCCCTTCCTGTCCAGGGCAATTTTCAGCTTTCAGCGCTATCACACTTTGAATGACAATTGCGCGGTCATGCAACACTGTACCCATATGACATTTTTTAGCATTTTTTTGAGACAGATAAAGCTTTATTTGGTGATATTTATTCACCGCTGGGATTTAAATTTTTTTTGGTATGTAAATGAAAAAGTCAAAAAAATTTTGAAAAAAAGTGTTTTTCTTATAAAATTTTGCAAATAAATAATCTTTCTTCGTAAATCCTGGCCAAAGTTATTCTGTTATCTGTTTAGTAAAAAAAAAAATAACCCAAATTAGTTTATAACCAAAAATTATAATTTTTTTTAATTTTTTTTACATTTTTATATTTTTATTTATGTTTTTTTTTTTTTTTTATACATACTGTCACCCTAGCAGTGTGGGGTTACCATGGTGACACTGTACTACTTGTGGGGGGTGATGAAGATTTTTTTTTTACAATGATTGCTTTTATACCCATAAAGACTGTAAAAGCAATCATTTCTCCTTCTCTCTGGCTGCATTCTTGCAGCCATTGAGAAATACTGAGTGAGCTGTGATTGGTCACAGCTTGTCACATGGTACAAGGCTGTTGTGGATGGCCCTGTACCATGTGATCTCTGTGATCATTCACAGATTTCACACGTAGTAAGCAATGATGTCAGGAAGTGACATCTTGCTTTCTACTCTGCATGTGATCACTGATTGGCCAATCAGTGATCACATCATCGGGACCTCACACAGAGGTCCCGTACAACGATCGGTGTTCCACTGTGTCCGGAGGACACAGCGGGCACCGGATCGCGGTGCTGCGCGCTCCCCACAGCTAGAAATGGCGGGTGCCCTTTATGAACGGCAACCCGTCCCTGCACTGCCACCGTCCGGCCGTTTATAAACAGTTGTTCTCTGTGGTGCCTTTTCCTGCACAATTGAGTTTTTTTTAAGTTTGAGCGTTTTTGGAGCTTCAAGCTACAATTCGCTCCAGTGTGAATCCAGCCTAAGAGGGTGGAGCTACACTGGAATCCTCCAGAAGGCAGGGGCCCATTGGAACTGTACAACTCTGAGGACGAACTTCTCCGCACAAATGGAGAAAAAGAAAAATCAGCAACCGGGAGCACCGACTCCCATTTGGTGATCCTCTTCAGACCTCAGATGAAAATTTCCTGTCCTGAAGGAGCTCCTGAGGAATGGATTCCAAGATCTACAGTGAAGTAGTCCCGGTCAGAACTAGTTGGGTCTTGCACCTGACCACCCTCTCCCTTTATCTGGCCCCGAGGGTGTAGAAGTGCCCATACTGTCCTGTTCCTGTAGCTTGCAGCTGCTTTCAGGCCTCACACTGGGCCGGCTCCTTCCCTGCTGACCGGATGTCCTCCCTAGAAGGCTGTGTGACAGTGGAGATTCTTTTGTCCAGGTTCAGCCTGTAGGCAAACCCCCTCTCCTCCGGGGCCCCCTCCCAGGCTCTACGCCAGCTCCTTCCTCACGCCATCTTCTCATCCAAAGTCAGTAAACCAGTCCTTGAGCTGGATTTGAGTTGTTTTTATTCAGGGGTTACCAACTTGGATGGGGTCTAGGTGGGTATATATGGGACACCCAATGGAACTGTACAACTTTGAGGATGAACTTCTCCACATAGATCATAAATGGAAAAAAAATCAGCAACCAGTCTAGTATGGAGCACCGAGTCCCCTTTGGTGATCCTCTTCAGACCCCAGATTAAAATTTCCTGTCCTGAAGGAGTTCCTGAGGAATGGATTCCAAGATCTACAGTGAAGTAGTCCCAGTCAGAACTAGTTGGGTCTTGCACCTGACCACCCTCTCCCCTTATCTGGCCCCGAGGGTGTAGAAGTGCCCATGCTGTCCTGTTCCTGTAGCTTGCAGCTGCTTTCAGGCCTTACACTGGGCCGGCTCCTTCCCTGCTGACGGGATGTCCTCCTTGGTAGGCTGTGTGACTGTGGAGATTCTTTTGTCCAGGTTCAGCCTGTAGGCAGACCCACCTCTCCTCCGGGGCCCCCTCCCAGGCTATACGCCAGCTCCTTCCTCACGCCATCTTCTCATCCAAAGTCAGTAAACCAGTCCTTGAGCTGGATTTGAGTTGTTTTTATTCAGGGGTTACCAACTTGGATGGGGTCTAGGTGGGTATATATGGGACACCCAATGGAACTGTACAACTTTGAGGACGAACTTCTCCGCACAAATGGAAAAAAAAAAACAGCAACCAGTCTAGTATGGAGCACCGAGTCCCCTTTGATGGTCCTCTTCAGACCTCAGATGAAAATTTCCTCATCCAACCAGCTGTCCTGAAGGAGTACTTGAGCAATGGATTCCAAGATCTACAATGAAGTAGTCCAACAACCCTTGCTGATTGGGCTCTCTCATACTTAATGGTTGTCCTAGCCACCATGCCAGGCCTCCTGCCTGGGGATTGGCCAGGTTCCCTCAAACATGCAAATCCAGGCCTCCTCCCTACCTCTGCCCCTCTTGTAGAAGTTCCAGCAGCTTCTAGAAGGGTGGGAGGGCTCCAGAAGTCCTGACCTGTAAAGCCTCTCAGCCTGGCCTGAGGTGACCTCACTGCCTGAACAAGAAATGACGTGATGTCCTACAGAAACCATTCACAGTGTACTAAGAACGTAGATTGTGGCCCCATTTGAGGACACTGAAGCCAACAGAGTGCGCTGGTCAGAAGAATTGTCCCTCATATCGCTGGTCAGCGACTGCAAGGATCAGTTCTATCATTGGTGTCAGTGGGCTTCACAATAAACCATAAAAGATATAGGAGCGACACCTTGGGGGGATTGAAGGGTCTCTATATGAGCCATGTGCTGCCCACCTTGGAGGGACCGAGAAGAAAAACGTGGCTCGTGTATCGCGTCACCCACTTTGGACTTATGGGTGTGGCCAGTAAAGCGGGGGGTGGGTCTTAACTTTGCTATGCTTTGTACGAAACAAGGGATGCCGAAGAGATGGTGGAAGCAGAAGAAGCCCCATTGGTGGGGCCAGAAGAACTCTTTCTTTTATCTTGAGGCCTCAGTCCACCCGCGGTTCTAGGCGCAATGCTGCAGAACATCGCATCCTCCCAGTGGCCCATGATACACCGGTCCTCGGTGACTGCTGTCCACCATCCCGATCGCTCCGCCATGACACCATCACTGCCCCTGCCCCAGAACCAGCTGCTTTCCTCCCTCCCCAATAACGGCTGAGCAGGCAAGTCCCCACCCGGGGAAAGAAGCACATCGGCCTCAGCTGGCCTCACCAGAGCCACCCGACCCAACCCACCCAATCGCTCAGAACTTTGCAGACCTTCGGCGCCTGTAGAATGTCCTGAATGAACCTATTGTACAGGTCTCGGCGTCCCTGTTCCAGGAAGTCGAATATTCCCTATTACACCCGTACATGGGCTGGTATACTATACTTGGGGTCTCCAAACTGCGTCCCAGGGGCCAGATATAGATCTGTGCTTGCCTCTATATGGCCCTTGGGGCACTATTCCTCCGACACCATAAATAGGGCACCATTCCTCCACTGACACCAAAGATGGTCCACCATTCCTCCCACTGTGACCAAAGATGGTCCACCATTCCTCCCACTGACACCAAAGATGGGGCACCATTCCTCCCACTGACACCAAAGATGGGGCACCATTCCTCCCACTAACACCAATAAGGGAGCACCATTCCTCCCACTGACACCATCAATGAGAATGGCTGCCAGCAGGAAAAGCAAGATTGCACCTTTTACCTTGTCCTGGGTGAGGGAGGAATTGTCCACACAGAGTCCTGACCCCCCCGACCCAAAATCCACCTGCTGAGGATGGTTCCAGACGATGGATGGAGAGGACCGACAACCCCAGATGTGCAGCTGACTGACTTCAGCCAGGAATACGCCACCCATCCACCTAACTACCTACCTACCTGCCACCCCACCCACCTACTTACCCACCTACCCCCCTACTCACCTATCTACCAACCGACCTCCCTACCTATCTACCTACTTACCCACCTACCTATCTACTTACCCACCTACCCACCCACCTACCCACCACCCCCCCTACCTACCTACTTACCCACTTAGCTACCCACCCACCTACCTACCCATCCACCCCTCTACCTACTGACCCACCTATCTACCTATCCACCCACCCCCTATCTACACACCTACCTACCCACCGACCCCCCTACCTATCTACTCACCTACCTACCAATCCACCCACCTACCTACCCACTCACCCTCCTACCTACCTACTTACCTACCCATTCACGCCCCCTACCTACCTACTCACCTACCTACCAATCCACCCACCTACCTACCCATTCACCCCCCTACCTACTCACCTACCTACCTACCCCACTCACCCTCCTACCTACCTACCTACCTACCCCACTCACCCTCCTACCTACCTACTTATCAACCCCCCTACCTACCTACTCACCTACCTACCTACCCACCCACCCACGTACCGACCAACCCACCCACCCCCCTACAAACCTACCTACCTAAACACCCACCCACCCACCCCCCTACCTACCTACACACTTACCTACCCACCAACCCCCCTACCTACCTACTCACCTACCTACCATTCCACCCACCTACCTACCCATCCACCCCCCTACCTACCAACCCACCCACCCCCCTACAAACCTACCTACGTACCTTTGATGGTATTTTATGTGGAATAGAAGTCACAGTCCTGGTGAATCCTGCGCTGTCCTCAGTGTTCTGTCCCGCCCCGTGCCGCCATCTTTATTCATCTTTGGGATCCAATGTTCTCTTCCAGGTTCTTCCAGCGGATGACGCGGCTCCAGATGAAGGAAGATCCGGTTGGTTTCATGGAGAAGCATCTTCCAGGCGTCTGTGGTATCCCAGAGGAGGCCTCATCTCATTCTTGTCTAGACAATGGTGGTGGGGGGGGCAGGTCAACCACAAATAAAGAAAAAAAGTTCTATTCCAAATACCGGTTTATACATTGAGCTGCATAGGCCCAGCCTGTCCGGACAGTGTGGTCACTTGCTGACTTGGCGCCATCCACAGGCAGCTTAACTCATCAGCAAGACACGGAAGGTGAACCCGGCGCAATTGTACTTCAGCCATTTGCAGTACGGAGGAAGCTTTCCAGTCTTTGGAAGAGTAAGAAGGGAATAGGTTTCCTGAGCCCCGCCTCTATGAAGAACCAACATGGGGGGGGAGGGGGGGGGGACAGAGGAAGACACCCAAATCACATTAGTAAACAAGTTGAAGAAAATTGCCACTAGATGTCGGCATCCAGCAGGAAATGATAACCCCGTGCAGCTCAGTACAAGGCATAGTGTACAGAAGTGGGGCAGAATAGAAAATAAAATCTTAGGCCTAATGTTGGCCATAGACGGGTTTTAAAAAAAAACAAAATAACGAAAAATCGGTCGTTCAATCGGTCGACGTTACCACCAACGGTAACAAAATTGGCAGATTTTTGTCCCGTCTACGGCCAGCAATTTTACTTCTGTCCCTGCAGAGAGCTCCGCTATTATATTTTATATGAAAGTCTTGCGGTTACAACAATGTATCCATTTGTATCCATTTGTATCCATTTCGGATACAGATGTTTTTATTCGGATACAAATGGATACATTGTTGCAACCGCAAGACTTTCATATAAAATATAATAGCGGACTGGAATTCTTCTTTTTCTTCTTCTTTTCTTCTTCTTCTTCTTCCAGGTCACGGCTCATGCGCAGATTTTTTATCGGTTAAAACGATCGGCCGATTTGCCCATCATTGCCGGGAAAATCGGCCAACCAATTAGCCCACAAACAGTGTGAAAATCGGCCAATTTTCGACCCGTCTACGGCCCTCATAAGGCCTCATTTACACTTGCAGTTGGGGGGTAAAAACATGCAGTCGAGTTGCCTTTTTATCCCTTCCTAAGCTGTAAAAGGCAGCGGCAGTGATTCTTTGCCTCTCAGTGCAGCAAAAGCCACCCCCTTGTCCAGCTTGGTGAGTGGTACCGCCCACCGAACGCGCCCCGTTCACCCCCCCCCCCGCAGCTGCATGCAGTCCACGCGGCTGCGACATTGTGATGCGATGGTGGGAAGGCGACGTAACATCTCATCACTGCCTGTGAAATGCCCTCGAAAGGCGACCTTTAGAGGGCGCCACTAGTGTGCATCGGCCCTAAGTCCATTCACAGTAAGTGACGCCGCGGCGCGGTGTGGCGCGGTGTGACGCGGTGTGGTGCGGTGTGACGCGGTGCGGCGCGGTGTTGCGCGGTGTGACGCGGTGTGGTGCGGTGTTGCGCGGTGTGGTGCGGTGTGGTGCGGTGTTGCGCGGTGTGGTGCGGTGTGGTGCGGTGTTGCGCGGTGTGGTGCGGTGCGGCACCCAGTGTTCCTGTGCGTTCAGCAATGCGATATTGTTGGTGTGTTTGTTGCACAAGTCAGCACACGAGCTCTTGAGCCCAGTTTACACTTGCAGCCAAGGGGGCGGTAGAAATAGGAGGTTGAGTTTTGGTTTTACCACCCCCCCCCCCCGACCTCCCCTCTTATCTGTGCGACTTCAAAGTAGTTCCTGCACTGCTTCCGTGCGGCTTTCATGCGACTCGAGGGCCACAGACTTCAATGTAAGCCCTGAAAGTCGCACCTGAATGTTGTCCATGAGATTTGTGTGCGACTTTATACAGCAGAAACCGTTATCCTCGGTCAAAGCCAAATTCGCACCAAAGTTGTACCCCTCCAAAGTCGCACCAAAGTTGCACCCATCCAAAGTTGCACCACAGTTGCATTCAGCCAAAGTCGCACCAAAGTTGCACTCATCCAAATTCGCACCAAAGTTGCACTCATCCAAAGTCGCACCAAAGCTGCACCCCCCCCCAAAGTAGCACCAAAGTTGCACCCCCCCAAAGTCGCACCAAAGTTGCACCCCTCCCAAGTCGCACCAAAGTTGCACCCTCCCAAGTCGCACCAAAGTTGCACCCCTCCCAAGTCGCAGCACACTTTGGGGACTAGAGGAGAGCACAGGACACGGGTTGCTCGGGGTTGCTGTGAGCTGGTTGGTGTCAGGCTCCTGAAGTCGCACATCATTAGAGCTCCTTCCAGCTGCTGCCTAGTAATCGCATCACTGGGAGGTCCATCCGTGGACTTGCTGCCTATGCGGTCCGCGTGCGTCCGTATCCTTCCGGGATGCCCAGCATGCAGGGGGCTATTCCAGACTCACCCCACCCTCTGAAGAGCGATCCACATTCACATCGCTCTTCAGAGGGCATGCAAAGTTAAATCGCTTCCCGATTTAACTCTATAAATGCCGACATTGCGACGGTTGTTGCGACTCCATTGGGCTACTTTCAAGCCGCTCCGCGGCTGCGTTTTTTTCTGCGTTTCCGGTGTGTTTTACACCCATGAAAGAAAAACGCACCAAAAATACGTTTCTGATGCATTCGTTTCCACGGAGAGGTGGAGATTTTTTGGTGCATTTCATTTTTTTACTGCAGCAAATATGCAGCAAACTGGACTGTGAAAAAGCATCGGACCGACCGGCGCCAAACCTTCCATAGGATTTAACGGTCATGCGGTTTTTTTTTTCCCTCCAATTTTTTCATTTTATGGGGGGAACTTTAGGACTCGGTCGGCCGATTTTCGAAATCAATGATGTCCCATCGGATCACCGAGCCAACGACATTGAAAAATCGTTCGGAATTCGAACCGTGTGTATGGCCTCCATCAGTGTGCTCAGCTGTGTAATCGCCCCGCCCTCCCCCGCTGCATCTCCCATAGTCATCACCTGCACAGGTGTGTTATGAAGGTAATTGGGGGGCGGGAATCCCCTTTAAAGTGACCCCGCCCTCCACTCAGCCGACCTCCTGCTTCCTGGCTCATAAATAGTGGCCCCCCAGGCCTGGATTTTCATACCCTGGTCCTGCGTTGGTGGGGGAGTTGTATTGGCAGGTGCTTCTTCGGGGGATTCTGTGTCCAGGTTTTCTTTGATAAATTGATTTACCCCCCCCCCCAAAGTGATGAGGGGGCCGGCACCTTGGAGGATGAGACCCCTCATGGGCTCTATTTTCAGGTAATTATTTGTGGTCTCCACCTGCCTTTTCCATGGGAAGTTTCCTCCATTGTATCGATTTTTATCTTCCATTGTATCGATTTTTATCTTCCATTGTATCGATTTTTATCTTCCATTGTATCGATTTTTATCTTCCATTGTATCGATATATTTCCTCTCGCTCACAGAATGGTCTCCGTCTGCTGCCTGCTCGCCATTTCTGATGCCGCGTCTCTGCCGGACTTCCCAGGTGAGTGGTCTTTGCTGCACTTTGTTAGACGCAGTCTTTGGCGTTCTCAAAGCTCGGCGCTGACCGATTTTTGTGACCGCGGTGGAGGGTGCGCCAAATTCACCGACCTGCGACTTGTGGAATGCACGCTTTTGTGAAATTTGATTGTTTCTCTGTATGCTGAATGAGGGAGGAGCTCAATGGAGATGCTGCTTTATGGTGGTAATCCCTCTTGCTCCCCACTTGAGCACCAGAAGGTTGTGCCCCTTCATGGCCAGGGGGGTTTTGCTGTTCAGCACTGCGCTACATTGTGTGGTCATGCAACTCTGCACCCAGGTTAGATTTGATAGCCTTTTATCACACTTCTTGATGGTGTTTCTTTTATAAATGAATTCTGGAAAACTTTGTTTTTTTTTTGGTGTGGTGGTGAAGTTCTGGTCAGGACCTGGTGATCAACACCCTCAGGAGCCAATAGAATCACAAGCAGGGCAGTGCATACAGAAAAGCAAAATCCTGTATAAATGTTTTTTTTTTTTTTTTTTCTTTGCCCAGTGAAGCTGCCCTGGCATGTTTAAAAATGGCAGCACAGTGCCTTGGTTGATTACATCTGCCTTGTGGCGCTGAGGTCTGTGGTTCAAATGCCACCCAGGGACACTACCTGTGTGGCGTTCACATGCTCTTAGGGAGTTTCTCCTCTGGGTACTCTGTATGTCCTACTAGGGTCAATTTTAGAATCTAGAGTACATCCAAGATGGCTGCCTCCCCATCGCCCCAACAGTGGATAAAGCCTCCTGGGATAGCAAAGTGCTAAAGAAATAGAATGTAACAAATCCTGAAGGCTGCGCTCTAGTCTAGACCTGGAGGAACATTTGGCGTTGGTTGTTGTCTTTGAGTACTTTGAGCTCCATTCTATAACTGGAGGGATGTTTGGCATTGGTCGTTGTCCTTGAGCTCCATTCTAGTCTAGGCCTGGAGCAGCACTTGGCGTTGGTCGTTGTCCTTGAGCTCCATTCTAGTCTAGGCCTGGAGCAACACTTGGCGTTGGTCGTTGTCCTTGAGCTCCATTCTAGTCTAGACCTGGAGGAACATTTGGCATTGGTCGTTGTCCTTGAGCTCCATTCTAGTCTAGACCTGGAGGAACATTTTGGCGTTGGTTGTTCACCTTGAGCTCCATTCTATAGCTGGAGGAACGTTTTGGCGTTGGTGGTTGTCCTTGAGTACTCTTTGGTGAGCTTGGTCCCAAAATGGACCCTTTGCACTCGAGTTTGGATCTAAATTGTTAATCTAATACCATAGAGGTTCTTAAACTTCCCTGTGGTACGATATATATTATAATATAATTTTTATTAATGTTTTCGCTTGTTGTAGGTCCTTATACGTGTTCGGATGATGGGATCCAGTTATCAAAGCCGGACGGCATTCCCCTGAGTTCCTGGAAGAGTCTTCATGTTGTAGGTAAGAATCGAACTCTGCTCGTTCTGCAGTTTGTATTCTGGAATGTGACATGCCACACAGGCTCAGTATGGTTTGGGATGTTTCCCTATCTTGGTCTTGTACCCTCCTGTGTCAGACAAATGGGCCCTACTGTGCCCACACCCATGTGCGGGTATTAAAAGACACATGCAATCAACTTCATTATTGATCACAATTCAGACTGAATTTTCATGCTTCAGATGTATCCGAATCACAATCGTAACAAAGGGTCAAAAACACTGCTTAAACAGTGGTGGTGTTGGACCCTAGGGGTGGGCGTGGTAGTGGTGGTTTTGGAACCCAGGGGTCACAATCATAACAAAGGGTCAAAAACACTGCTTAAGCGGTGGGGGTGTTGGACCCCAGGGGTGGGCCCAGTGGTGGTGGTTTTGGAACCCAGGGGTCACGATCATAACGGAGTCAAAAACTGCTTAAGCGGTGGTGGTGTTGAATTCCAGGGGTGGGTGTGGTGGTGTTGGACCCCAGGGGTCACAATCATAACAAAGGGTCACAAACACTGCTTAACTTGTGGTGGTGTTGGACCCCTGGGGTGGGCGCAGTGGTGTTTTGGATTCCAGGGGTGGGTGCGGTGGTGGTGGTGTTGGACCCCAGGGGTCACAATCGTAACAAAGGGTCTAAAACACTGCTTAGACAGTGGTGGCGTTGGACCCCAGTGGTGGGCCTGGTGGTGGCGTTGGACCCCAGTGGTGGGCCTGGTGGTGGCGTTGGACCCCAGTGGTGGGCCTGGTGGTGGCGTTGGACCCCAGTGGTGGGCCTGGTGGTGGCGTTGGACCCCAGTGGTGGGCCTGGTGGTGGCGTTGGACCCCAGTGGTGGGCCTGGTGGTGGCGTTGGACCCCAGTGGTGGGCCTGGTGGTGGCGTTGGACCCCAGTGGTGGGCCTGGTGGTGGCGTTGGACCCCAGTGGTGGGCCTGGTGGTGGCGTTGGACCCCAGCTGAAAAACGGCTTGCTAAAGTCATCACATTCCTGCTAGAACAAATGTGATTTTTTTTTTTTTTTCTTTTTTCTTTCTCTGTAGATCCTAGTGGAGGTAGAGTAGAGGCTTGTGATCTTCATCCAGATGAAGGAACTGTGACTATCCCAGAGACATGCATCCGCTATGAGGTAAGATCAGGGATCTGGATGAGTAAATGTCTGAAGAGACCGTACCATGCTGAGTATCCCATATTCAATGAGTGATTACAGTATGAAGTCCTCTACAATAGGACCTCCTGGTCTAACCTGTTTGCACACAAATGGGTGTTTGCTGAACTTGATAATAACAATTTCTTGAAGGATAGGCATAACTGTGTTCCCTCCTAACTGCCACTAGCGGCATGAGGTGCTTTAAAAGGCAGTCCAATTTTGTGACCTTGTTGGAATGTATCCAAAGGATGCCTTAATGGAAACCCTTCTCTTGTAGGCTGAAGAAAGATTGCCTATGTTTCCTTTATCAAACAATCGATAAATCTACTCTACAAGATTTCTTGCCATGAGATCCAAGCGGACTATTCTGTTGATCCAACTGATGGACAAGTCATGGAGTGTGGCCCGAACTTCATAACGGTAAGCTGACTGACCTGCTAGATGTTGTAGTAAAATGGGACTTGTGCAGGCGGAGCTGCCCAAAGCAAACCAGGAAACCTTTGTTGGGGTTACAGCTTGATTACTGAACATAAGGAATAAATCAGTCCTGTACTTCAAATGGTCAACCATGAATGGTACCACTGCCTCCTATTCTGAAAATCCAGAACAAGTGTCCACCTGAGAGATTCTGACTTGGACTTATCTGCGGATTTAAGCACCAAATGTCTCCATAGGGAAGAATTGGGTTATTGGTCAACTGGTGCTTTAGTTGGCTGGAAATGGCGTCCTCATTTCTCGATTACATGGGTTATGTTAAGCGTCTGTATGATTTCCATCACTGGCAACCCAAGAGATGATCCTTCCAAACCAAGGGAAAGGGTGCCTTCCCTTTTTTGGTATCCTTTTTGTCTTCAAGGTCTCTTTTGTGGGAGGGGGCATGGATATGTTTTGAAGACTTTCCCTATTGGCAGCTTGGAAATTCTCTGTGGACTCTGAAGAAACAGTATTATCCAGTGCTGATGTCCATCCTTGTAGACCTCTTGGAACTAGTCTTCACCATGCCTATGGCATGAGGAGAGGTGGATGTGCAACTTCTGATGTAATTTGACAATTCAGGTCATGGGCACAATGTACAGAGCCACTATGGTTGGCTCTGTACACTGTGCCTGACTTCAATGGAGAGACCTCCCTTCCCTCATGGTGGGGAAGAGACAATCTGATCCTTCTCAGGTGGAGATGATTCCCAGGCTTTTATCCAATCGCCCCTCTCCTGTACATCCAGTCTGTAGTGACCTTATATTACCACTTCATCACCTTATGCACAACACTCATTTCTATGGTCCCCTCATCTGTCTGACTTGTACATCTTCACCCTCAGTGTATGGCCTGTACAATAATGATGCACTCAATCTACTGCACCATTACCAGGCACCATGATTTTTTTTTTTTTTTTAGGCTTTCCATCCAACACATTTCAGTGTGTTTTTGTTTGCATGGTGCAAGTTGAATCCACCCAAAGATGCTGCCAGTGCAGGGGATGGACTGACCACTCATGGGGCCCCTGGGCAATAGGGGATCATGGTCCCCCTTTGTCCTTGCCCAAACTCAAAAAATCCTATGAAAAAGGTACCAGGGGCATCTCATGGGGCCCCTACTGACCCTGGGCCCTCAGGCAGTGCCCAAGTTTCCAAATGGTCAGTCCACCCCTGTGACAGTGAAATTAATGTCAAACTTCTAGCTCTGCTGATGGCTCCTGGTGAGAAGTTCTCATTTGAGACACTGGTGGGGGCAGAGCAGGAAACCCAGGCAAGGAAGTCTGGCATCTCTAACCACAATTTTTGATCTGGGATGGGAGTGACCTAAACAATACCAGGAAGCTTCAATTGCAGCAAGGATTCCCCTCAGTCTACTTTCCATAAAGGGTCAGTTTTGAGGCCATTTGCACTGTCCAGGCTTCTTTGTGATTGTCTTAGAACAAAGAAAGGGAAACTGATTTTTCAATGGACTTTTTTCCCTTTCTACATAGTAAATCAACTTTATGTATTAAATACCACCTAAAACTGAATGGTCTCAAGTATTAATTTAGGGAAAATTTAGAATTGGTATCTTTGCTCAGTTAGAAATAGAGGAAGACTGTTGCAATTAGACATGCTGAACTGGATGGACTTGTGTAGGGTTGTTGGTGGGTGTGTCCAGACTAATTGTTCGAATCAAAAGTTGGATATTCAAGATTCAGCTGTATACAAATTACAATAGTGACTCATTTAAACTAATCTGAAATAACAAGATTCAGCCCAAATTTGAAACCAACTTGAATTTTGAAAACCAATCAAAGTAAAATAGAATATAATAAAAATGGAAAGATATAAAATTTAAAATATCTGACTAGAGAATAGACAGAAACATGAACATTTTAGTGCTCAATTTCAAATATAATGGAATAGAATGGCATATAGCTCTTCTGAAATTTTGAATAGAATTAATTCAAATGGAACATATTAGAATAAAAGGGGTGGAAATACTTAAAATACATTACAAAAACAAATTGTGACCTGTGCTATGATGACAGGAGTATTCACAATAGCAATTTTCAGTGCCTTTTTGATTTCCAAATTTGGCTGAATTGGAGTAGACTTGAACAAAACAGTCAAATCAAAATGAGACTTTTTTTTTTGTAGTTTTGTACAAGTCTAGTTGCAATACAAATCTTACAAGAGTGTTAGGAGCTCCCACTCAGGGAGCTTACAATTGAATAGGAAGGTGCAAGTGATGGTCTAATTACAGTGAGTAATGGGAGAATAAAGATCCTGTGGAGGTGGGCTGGGCTGAGGGAATGAGGCATCAAGGATTGCCCAAAGATGGCTAGAAGGAGAGTTGGGGAAATTGGGGTAGCAATTTCCCAAGGATGAGGCTCTGTAAAAGTCCTGGAGGAGAGCATCAGAGGAAGTGTTGGAGTGGAGAAGTTTGGTTGAAGTGCTGAGACCATATTGGTGGTGTAACTCCCCCACAAGTCCTTTGGGCAGTTTTTTTACATGACTGCGTAATGGTCATAAAGTATGGAGGGGTGTATATAAGCTGAACTAAAAGGGCTATTCATCTTTCCAAAGGTTCCTCATCTGTGCTTGTGTTTAGCAATCTTCATTGGCTGGTACAGGATGTCATCTAATGAGCAAGAGCCACTCATCTGGGCACATAGGGGTTGACCCGTTGCTGTAGGGAGGCTTGCAGGCAGATGGGGGCAATTTACTGCAGAAGACACTGCACATCTCTAGCATACCTGATCAGTTTGTCAGCAGAACTTCAGTCTTTTTCAACAATACTGATCAGTCAGATCACCATAACTGGGGTGAGGTTGGGGGTTCTTATCAGGATCTTGATATTGTACTAACTAATTGGCATTCTGGGGAATCTAAAGGGTTTACTTCAGTTTTATTGCTTCCTAAAATGCTTAGTTCAACTTGGGGCTTCTCAACCAGGGTTCCATGGAACCTTTAGAGTTCCTCCAGAGGTTGCTAGGGGTTCTAAGCAACGTCTGCCTCAATTAAGTTCCTATGGAGACCATTGGCCTTGTTTGTAAGGTGGTTTTGGTGGTTGGAGTTTTGTTTATTTCCCCCCCCCCCGACCATTACACTAATGTATCATGAGTTGTAGATGGTCATTATGGTTTTAGGGAACACCTGACAAATTATTTCAAGGGTTCTTCTGTTCAAAAGGTTAGACTGGTTTCTAGCTGCAGCTGGTTTGTTTGGCTCTTGCTATTTGTGTAGCACCTCTCTAGGTGGCCAGGGGGCACAAGTTACTCATTTTTACACGCAGCAGCCTGGTGAAATGGTCAGCAGGGTCCAATTTTGGGTCAGGGCTGAGAGGCTCTACAGGTCAGTTCCTTGATGCCTCCTCCCACTCTAGGATCTTTGGAGAAGATTCTAGAAGCAGAGGTGAGGAGCTGGCCCATGCCTCGAAGGACCCTGTCCAATCCCCAAGCAGGAGGCTTGGCATGGGGCTAGGGAAGCCTTTAAGTGCAACTGAGCCTACTCAGCAGCCGGAGTTCAGGTGGAAGATGTGAGGAAGATGCAGGAGCTTGGGAGGGGGCCCAGTGGGAAAAGGTCTACCTACAGGCTGGCACCTGGACAGGAGCATCACTTGGCCTCACATCACCTGCAGTTAAGGCTACATATGGAGTCAGCCCAGCAAGGCCTGAAGGCAGCAATCTACCTAAACCAGCTCACAGGCAAAGACTGAATAATCCTACACCCCCCTGGCCAGGTAAAGGGAAACTGGCATTCTGGTGGGAAACCTGATTGGCTCCCTACTGTTCAAGTGGCATTCCTTGGCCAGGGATTCCTCCAGACAGCTGGGAGAAGAGTATTTATCTGGGGTGGTACACTGAGGCTGGAGAGCTCTCCCAAAAGTTTGCTGTGTAACTTGTATATAGTTGCCAGGAAGTTGTTGGGTTGTAGTTCCATTGGGCATCCCATACATTCCTTACCCCATCCAAGTTCAATTAAAAAAAGCTTAAACCAAGCTCAACGACTGTTTACTGTCTGTAAAATGCATGTTGCCTGGCTGTACAGGACTATAGGGGGGACACCAATCTTCAGCACCTCTGAAGGGGGTAGTGCTACAACGGCATGGTCTCAGAATGAAGAGCATGCACAGGTGGAAAGGCCTTCTCTGCATGGATGACCATGACTGTGGTGAAGGGTTTTGGTGTTTCCAGTTTCAGAAGCATTTGGCCCTAACTTTGGTAAACCAGATGGGTCTGAAGACTTAGTTTTATGAAGATCTGTTCTTTAGAAGCCATTTTCACCAACTAAACGCTAGTATACAAATGTGTGAAGTACAGATCTGACTCTTCTCTCCCTTGTTCCCCAGGCAACTGTATCACGGACTATCCCTGGCTTCAGTGATGAGGTAAGGTATATGGAATTCAAGAGTCATCTAAATTGTAGCAAGATGGAACAGTTGTATGTTGTGGGTAGTTCAGACCAACTGTGGGGTGCAGCTTTTGCCAGCCCCTTACAAAAAGATTGTCTAGGGTACAAATGATGCAATAACAGAAATTGAGCATTTCTGATTTTTACTGGTCATAAAAATACATGACTAAGGATACAGTGTAGATCCTCATGATGGTACCTGGCTACGCTTGATGGGCATTCCTCATGATGGTACCTGGCTTTGCTTGCTGGGCACTCCTCATGATGGTACCTGGCTTCGCTTGCTGGGCACTCCTCATGATGGTACCTGGCTTCGCTTGCTGGGCACTCCTCATGATGGTACCTGGCCACGCTTGCTGGGCACTCCTCATGATGGTACCTGGCCACGCTTGCTGGGCACTCCTCATGATGGTACCTGGCCACGCTTGCTGGGCACTCCTCATGATGGTACCTGGCCACGCTTGCTGGGCACTCCTCATGATGGTACCTGGCCACGCTTGCTGGGCACTCCTCATGATGGTACCTGGCCACGCTTGCTGGGCACTCCTCATGATGGTACCTGGCCACGCTTGCTGGGCACTCCTCATGATGGTACCTGGCCACGCTTGCTGGGCACTCCTCATGATGGTACCTGGCCACGCTTGCTGGGCACTCCTCATGATGGTACCTGGCCACGCTTGCTGGGCACTCCTCATGATGGTACCTGGCCACGCTTGCTGGGCACTCCTCATGATGGTACCTGGCCACGCTTGCTGGGCACTCCTCATGATGGTACCTGGCCACGCTTGCTGGGCACTCCTCATGATGGTACCTGGCCACGCTTGCTGGGCACTCCTCATGATGGTACCTGGCCACGCTTGCTGGGCACTCCTCATGGTGGTACCTGGCCACGCTTGCTGGGCACTCCTCATGGTGGTACCTGGCCACGCTTGCTGGGCACTCCTCATGAGCTTTCATCTTTACCTTAAGTGATACTAAACGGGTGTCACCATAATTCATTCACATAAACCATAGATCATACCACCATGTGTGGTTTGGGTTTTTTGATTCCTGCAGCTGTGTGGTCTCCATGTTTGGCATCTGCTGGGAAAGATCCTCAGGGCAGGTGGGTGGAGGGATTTCTTACTCCTGCTGATGGATGCTCTCTACAGTAGTCATGTTGTTGGCACAGCACCAATGGCGTGACTAAAAATTCAGAGGAGCAATTAAAATTTTAAAATGGTAAAGAACTGGTTTTATAGCGGCCAATATATTCACATCAAATGTAATTTTGTTCATTAATATGGTGTAGGTGGAGTCAGATTCATGCTAGGTTTCTTTTCTTCAGACTGCCTCTATATCCAAGGCTTTTTTACTTGACAGGTATTGGTAATCCCAGGAGTCAGAAGAATGGTATGTAGTAGGATGGCCCCAGCTGTCACTCTGGCCACACCCTCTGATGCATTTGTGGCCAAGCCCCCATGGGCAAGGTCAGAGGGTGTGGCCAGGGTGATGGTGCAGTCCATTCTACTACATGCCATTCCTGGGGTGTGACTTGAGCAGCATCCATCCTCACCTATACAACTATCTGGTGTTACTTGGGACACTGCTCCCTATATATATATATATATATATATATATATATATATATATATATATATATATATATATATATATATATATATATATAAAATTTTCCCTTGCCGGGTGATTTTTCGTTCTCTCAAGCAACGCCAAAAGCACATTTATAATTTCCTTTACATTGGATATTACGGATTTATAGTAAAACTAAGCACTTGAGTTTCTTGATGCATACTATATCCTACCCCATAGTGTTTAGCAATAGGAGGGAGTGTCATTTAGCACTGTATACACCCACATGACTAGTCACATGGGCTGTCCTGATAAGAGGAAATGAAGAGTTGGCAAATGAACTGGAGCATGCTTGGTAGAGGACACCAGCTGGTCTACACAATTTCTGCCTGCAATGGGGACACTGAGAAGGTGGGAGGGACAGTTGAAGGCAGGACTAGGTATAGTTTAATCTACACACAACCAATACTATGGTGGCTTTTCTGTGTATGAACACTATATATAGCATGCATTAAGTTTCATAGTCTGGCTTTAATGACAACTTAAGGTTATCTACACCCTCTATTAAGCTTACTTTTTCTACTGCTCACCTAGTTTGTGTTTTGTGTTTTGTGTTTTGTGTTTTGTGTTTTGTGTTTTGTGTTTTGTGTTTTGTGTTTTGTGTTTTGTGTTTTGTGTTTTGTGTTTTGTGTTTTGTGTTTTGTGTTTTGTGTTTTGTGTTTTGTGTTTTGTGTTTTGTGTTTTGTGTTTTGTGTTTTGTGTTTTGTGTTTTGTGTTTTGTGTTTTGTGTTTTGTGTTTTGTGTTTTGTGTTTTGTGTTTTGTGTTTTGTGTTTTGTGTTTTGTGTTTTGTGTTTTGTGTTTTGTGTTTTGTGTTTTGTGTTTTGTGTTTTGTGTTTTGTGTTTTGTGTTTTGTGTTTTGTGTTTTGTGTTTTGTGTTTTGTGTTTTGTGTTTTGTGTTTTGTGTTTTGTTTCCCCCATCACTGCCATCTTGACTCAAGCATTTACTGAAGTTGGTTATGTCCACTATGTAAAACACAATGCTTGGGTCTCACTTTGATCTGTTTCCTGGGGCACATAGTAGTACATGTGCTTTGTCCCATCTTCCTAGGGCTAAGGCTAGCTGTAAGGTCAGATGGGGCACTCTACTCCCTTCATGGCTGTCCAACCACTATCAAAGATGCCTCCTTGATGGTGGTTTCTCAATTCCCCCCCCCCCCAATCTCCAAGCATTTGCCCAAACTAAGTTTCCTTGCAAAATCCAGAAGACTTGGCATTTGAACCTTTTTAGCTTTCATGCCCTCAGACGGAAGTGGTACCCATCAAATAGCCAAATCCCTGCTAGTGGGTTTTTTAAGCTGCAGTCAGGTCCAGGCCAGTTTCAGGTGTTTTTTTTGTTTTGTTTTTCCCCCAAATGGAATTTGGCTTTAGTTCTTACTTTGCCTCAAACAACCATTTGAGCCCCTAGAAGACATTTCTGTTTGAAATTTAGTTCTAAACTTTCCTAACTTCCTTTAAATCAGTGTGAAGGTCAAATGAGATCCAGGCACTGTCCATTTCGGGACCTTAGTTATTTTTTCCCAACCAGGTGATCCCTAGAATGGATTTTTTTTTTATATTCCTTTCAAAAATCTCATTCTATCGTTTGCAGGAAATAGTGTTGCCTACATTTCTGTACAGCTCCAACTAGTCTGGGGGAAGAGGCGTTTCCATGCGCTTGCCATGAAAATGGCATTTGAGATTCTAAACTCCTTAGACACCTCCAAAAATCTCAAACTCCTTGTTCACTCTTTATGGGTAATCACAAAGGGGAAAGGGCCTCCAAGAGTACTCTAGGCAGATGGCCCAGACAGGCAATCAAAGAAGCCTATTGGGCAAAGTCCCTCCGGAAGGGGTAGCAGCACACTCTAAAAGATCAGTGGTGGCCTCTTGGGCTGAAAGGGCTGGTGCATCTCCAGAACAGATTTTGCAAGGCAGCTATGTGGTCCAGCTTTTCCTCATGCACCATTATAGTTGGCTGCATCGGACCAGGCTTTTGGCAGTAGTCGGCAAGCAGTGGTCCCACCCTAGGGGTAAGTTACTTGGTTACAGTCTCCAGGTGCTGTCCTGAAAAGCAAGGAGAGAACCTTAGACTCACCGGTGACTGTATTTCTAGGAACCTTTCAGGACAGCAGCATCTAACCCCCCCTCATCTTTCTTATGTCCGGTTGCCATGGTGTTTTTCCAGCATGCCATGTTGCTCAGCTATAACTGAGGGCATGGTGGAAGAGTCTGACCTTTAAAATGCAGTTTCCTGTGACTATGGGTGGAGCTGTGCTGTCCTGAAAGGCTCCTAGAAATGGTCACTGGTTAGTCTGTTTTTTACTCGTATGGTGGGCTGGAGCCTGCCTTGTTTGACCTTGCAGAAGGCCTTAGACAGCACCTAGTAAGTTGAACAAAGTATTGAATGTACACAATTAAAACTTTGACATGACTGTGAAAGGGACTTAAAATGCTCTTCAGAAAGTTGCATCTCAAAACTTGCAATCTAACATTGTTCCCTACTTGACAATGGGGTATATAGGCCCAACTGATGTCCTGCACTGTCATCTTGTGCCAATGTTGGGTGCCTGAGCATAGTTTGACCCACAAATACTCCTGCTCTTGGGGGGGTGGATTTAACAGGCTACAACCACATCCCAAATGTCCTGGATGGTGCACACCTTGCTGCCCTCAAAGGACCAGGAAGTCCAAATGCACTGAATGCAAAAACATTGTGGATTACCTTAAACACATTTAATAAGGTGATAAGAAATATACTCACAAATGACAAATACGCCAAAGGAGTATCATAAAAGAACAGCACTCAGTCCACATTCCATGACTGTCCACCAGGAACCCTGGACCTCCAACAGGCTAATGTGTTTTGAGGATTTCTCTTCCTCTGCCAGCTGGCTCTGAAGAGTTGATGCACTAGGCCAGTGTGCCCTCTGGGTTTTCTTTGCATAGTTTGAATGTTGGAGGACCAGCTGAGAACTGACTTTTTGTGCTTTAGACTTGCTTTTGAGGCCTTTTAGGGTCAAGCTTTTTGAAGAGCCATCAATAAGCTTTCCTTGCATGTCCAAGTGATCCATTGACTTGAATTATAAACCCCAAAAGTGCAATCACAATGGTTGGGAGTTTAGACTTGAAGCACACATGGCAGTCTGCAGGTTCATAGTGGCAGCTAGACACATACAATTCATGACTAATTGCAATTTGGAATATTTTGTTCCGAGATTCGGATGTATTTGAATTTCCAAATCACCATAGTAACAAATTCAAACTATAACAAATGAATTTGAATTATAAATGGAAACCTATTGCAATACAGTAAGGTATAGAACTGAAATACCATGGTTCCTACTTGGGAAGCTTTATAGAATGGACCCATCTTCCAAAATTGAATTTAAAACTAATACAAAACAAATTTAGGAAACTAATCATTCTATTTTGAAGACTTTAAAGCATTTCTAAAGGTTCACTTTTTTCCCCCCTAAAATAACAAACGTGTACTTGTTGAGTGCAGTGGTTTTGCACAGTGCAGCTTAGGTCCCTCACAGGCTTTCCTGGCTCCTACTTTCAGGTGCCCCCACAGCAAGCGGGTTGCTTTGGGGGCACCTGCTGCTCCATGTCCATTCATACAAAGCTGTGGCTTGGCCCCACCCCCTCCTCCTCAGCTGACTTGCTGTGACTGACAGCGGCAGGAGCCATTGGCTCTGCCAAGGAGGCAGAGAACCAGAACAGCCCAGGCCCTCATGCATATGAGGCTCAGGTAAGTATTGAATGCATGAAGGTAAACCTTGAGCCTTTACAACCACTTTAACTTGACAAATGAAACCGAAATGCAACACATCTAGTGGCGGCTTCCAAATCCTCTTGAAACTGGGTACTTCAACTTTCCAAAGTGGGTACTTCATGTGTGGGTTTTTTTTTTTCTATCAAAGGTCAACTAATGCCGACTTTACAAATCTCTTGCAGATTGGTGCTATACCACCTACAGCCACATGGATGGTAGTCATCTACAATGGAACCGAGAAAACGAAAGTGACCATTGCAAAAGCCAGAACTTATGGATACACGTTGACGAGTGACGACACAAACTTTATGTTCAAGATCCGTTACGATGCCTTTGGAATACGTGAACTATCTGTAAGTCTAGATGGGACGTTCACTTTTGTCTCCCAAAGTTTACTTAACTTTTTTTTTTGTCTTTCTAGGCCAATAATCAAAGCTTGTACATTGGAGACCTTGAGATCGTTCTGGAAAAGCTTTTTCCAAAATTCATGATTGCAGTGAAGATTCGGTGTGCTACAGGTAATTGTTGTACATGTAATTGGCAGTTCTATAAACTATCTGGAGAGGCTTCTCCATTTCCCCAATGCTTTCAGAGCAGCAACCAGAATTGTTCCTCTACAGGAAACATGGCAAAATGGTGAAAACCCCTCCTACCCTACTCATCCCTCAGTTTAGAGTGCATTTCTTATTGCCTGAGGTCACACCATTGCAGGGGCCGACTGACAACTCATGGGGCAACAGGGGATCATGGGGGCCCCTGTGTCCTTGCCCAAACTCGAAAGCCTATGAAAAAGGTATCTCATGGGGAGCCCCCTACTGACCCCAGGCCCTCGGGCAGTGCCTGAGTTTCCAAATGGTCAGTCCGCCCCTGCACCATTATGTGACCAGATGGTCCTTGGGTCAGTTGTCTCCCTCTTGATGCAGATACACCTAGTTTGTCTTGCCTTGACCCTTTGCCTGGATCAGAAGGTTCCACTTTTCTCAGCATGTAGCTGTGGGGATGTTGGCTTCTGCAGCTTTTTAGTTGGAAGCTGTGGGTTTTTTGGGGGGGGGGGATAAGTTGATGGGACTGTATGGAGTCCTAAGGCTAGTGGCCTAGTAGGCAGCCCAAGCTTTGGTTTTGAGTAGTGGCATTGCTCTACTCAAGGCCAGGACTGTATTAGGGGGGGGGGGGGGGGTGCGCCTTTCTCATGTGCATGAACTCTTCCCTTCCAAGTCAACCCTGGTCTCTGCCCCCTACCTACAAGCACAGTCCTCTGGTTCAACTACTCTTCTACCAGTACCACCCACTTTGGTGAATACAAAACAAAGTATCACTTTGAGTAGTAACTTGTATGTAATGCAGTAAAAAACCCACTGCCAGCAACAAGACGACCCCCCCCCCCCCCCCCCCCTCCAGCAGCCAGCATCAATGGGTCTCTCCAACAGTAGATCCCTCCCAAGCAACAATTGATCCTTCCCTCGTTAAGATCCCCCACCAGCAGAATCAATGGGTCTCTACCTTTAACAGTAGATCACACTCAGAAGCAACTGACTCTTCCCTCCCATTAAGAGATTCCCCCCAGCAACAATAGATCCCCCAGCAGCCAGTATCAATTGACTCTCCAGCACTCCTTGCCATTACATACATTCAGTGCTGGAAATGCATTTCCACTGAAACCCCCCCATTCCTACTCTCCAGAATGGATGGGCAGTATGGAAAGTGGTGCTGACCACTGCATTTAAATCGGGGCCTGTGATTGCAAGGCATTGGCAAGGTGGCTACTGTGTAACCCTATGGTGGTGGGTAGGGGGTGCAAGGTGTTCTGAGCACTTTCCCTTCCTGGGAGATATTTGTGGGAAGGAAGCCATATGGACCAGGTGAGCTTGGTAGTAAATTGGGGCAGAACTGGAACATGGCATGGGCAGCTCTTAATGTAGTTGGGAGGTCTGAATTGTGGTCAGAAAGGTCCCTCTAATGCTCGGTGTGCTATGTAAACTGCAGGCAACTAAACTCCATGAAATCCTTGCTTCATTACACTTTCCTGCCAGGGACAAAGCACCCCTGTGCTAGTACAGCCTGGCCAGGACTACCAGGTCACAAACCTCCACCTTTCCTGTTCTGACGGCAAAAAGGAAACTCATGAAGGTCAACCCTCTGCCTACACTTGCCAACCATGTGCATGGGAGTCTGAGAATGGCTGTCCAGATTTATCCCCTTCTCCTCTGAGGTGGATGCAAACGTAGATGGATGCCTTTTAATGGCTCTTGATGATAACGACATTGTTTTGCCTGAAGCTCTGATTACCCCTGCTTTGGGAATGCCATGCTCCCTATGGCTGTTCACACAAATGGGGAAGACACCGGGGTGTTCTATGCATTTTAAAAACAAACATAGCCATTTTCATGGGAGAACAGAATTATTGAATGGTGCAGCTAAACTAAAACAATCATACACATGGGGGCGCAGGATTTGTGGTGGTTTGCAATTGGTCAACTAATTCGTCAACTCCTAATGTCGTCCAGTCCTGCCAGTGGAATATGATCCCAGAAGGCTTTATTTTTCTGAACCATTCACACTTGGAGTTTTGTTCATTGGAGAATTTTCATCCTTTTGGATCTTCTCATCACTATGAACCACCATCTCAAACCCTACAAACCATTAGCAAGTTTAACAGTCCAACAAAAATTTGAAATTCTGTACAAAATTCTAATTGTTTGCTAGTAAAGCTTGACCTTGCAATAAAGACTCTAATGGATAGGCAATGCTCAGATGTTTGAACCAACCTGTGAGGTAGGTGGGACCATTAGTTGACCCTTCTAATGTGTTTACAGGCTATAACTTGTACTTTCAGGGCCTTTCCACTGCAATGACACCCACATGGACATCTCTATTCCTGAGTTTGATGGTGATCTAGAGTCTGTTAATATTGACAATGTAAAAATTCCAATCCCAAGTAGCGATGATGTGCTCCAAAGTCACGGCTTAACCGTTGACACCAACAGTGGAACCCGAATAACAATCCGAAAGGAGAAGCTAAAGGTAAATTTTTTTTTTTTATATATTTTTTTTGCACTAAAGGCTTCTATAATTAATCGCATAAATATTTGATCTCGTTTTCTGTCTTAGGCTTTAGATGACACTCACTGCTTGCCTCCATTCACTCTGGTCTTTGAGGTGGAGGATCTTAATGTGCCAATGAAGCTTACAGGGTGCTCTACACAGTGCAGACAACCGAATCCTAGTGAGTTTGATGAACAATTGCGTACATAGGAACCGATACTTTAATTTTACATTTTAAAATATAATTCACTATTCTATTGCTTTTTTTTAAATTTTGTTCCAGATTTTAAATTCATAACTTTTTTTGGTTTTCTTAGTTGGTCAAGGCTGCTCAAAAGATGGCTTTATGACCATTGAGGTTATGTCCCAGCAAACCAGACCGAGTCTGAACTTGGATACAGTGATTCTGGGGAATGGTCAGTGCAAGCCAATAGAGAAGACGGACCGAGAAGTGGTGTTCAGATTCCTTGTGACAGATTGTGGCACAAAAATGAGCGTAAGTTTGGTCTGACATGGCTTGATTAGCCTACAACTTTTTTTTTTTTGGGGAAGGACTTGCTTAACAAATTTTTTTTTTTTTTTTTTTTTTTTAGTTTGTAGGTGGGGTTCTCATCTATGAGAATGAAGTCCATGCCCTGTGGAGAGATCGTCCAAAGAGAATAATCTCAAGAGACAGCGAGTTGAGGTAATTTAACTGGATATAACATTTATAGGTAGTTGATCCAGGGAATATCAGATTGCCTCTTGGGTGATCAGGAAGGGTTTTTTTTTTTCTCCCCTGCAGGAGCATATTCCATGCTTTTATGGGTTTTCTATCTTCCTCTGGATCAACTGGGTATGGGATTACACCAGGAAGACTATGTATATAAGTAACGTACTTAAAGTGTGGGGGGGGGGGGGGGGTGTCATGGCTAAAATTTCACCTGAACTTGCCCACTGGCTGTGTTGGGCATAGACTTCTTACCTCACAGTAGTAGGTTGCCTCCCAAAGAGGCTGTGACACACCACTGTAGAACTGTCCACCTGCTTCCTTGCAGAGGCTGGAGCTGAAGAGGGGTGAAGGTGAGATGTGGATGGGAGATGCAGGGGTAAGCGGCTGTGGAAGGTTGAACCATGAAGTCAGTGGCGCACCCCCTGGATCTGCAGTCTGTAATGTACTCCTGGTATTTGATAGTTTGTGAGGGGGAGTTTTGGGGTGTCTGAGTTCCTCCACCCATTTTCTGAGAGCTCTGCTCCACAGCACACCAGATATGGCATAACCTGACGGTAAGGTATAATTTGCCTAAATGAGGTGCCCGGTCATGCCGGGTGCAATTTGCCTTGCAATGTGAGTTTCAAACTGCATGGCAAGTCACACCCTGTTGTCCGCAATTAAGTGGTGAGATCCTGACTTGGTTGGAGTCGCACTGATTCTTGGAGTGAATGCACACTTGTGTCTTGCAAGCCGCACCAAGTCAGAATGACATCAGACTTTGAAATGGGCTACCAGTGAAGTTGCACGATTTCAAAAGTCTGAGCGGTGTGACCGGGGACTAAATAGTGTGGTGATGGTGTCAGAAACCAGTATGTAGTGTATGCAGTCCTTTAAAGTGGCTACAGAGACCCTCTTGAAACGCCTGTCCTAGTGTAGTGACCTTTCTGGTCTAGTATGGAGTTAACCGATTTTTCTAAACATTCATAAGTCGAAGACCTTTCACAAAGGACTTTAAGGCACCAACTAGCAAATGGAAGCCAAAGTCCACCATAGATGTTTCTTTTGCAGGGAGACGGTCCGTTGCCTGTACAATGCGTCTGATAGCGCTTCGTTTGCTGTGACTGTGCTGCCGCCATCTCCTCCTCCAGTCTCTGAACGATATGATGGTCCAATTTCCTTCGTCCTTAATCTCTATCAAGGTATGTTGGTCCTTGCCTCAGTTATTCTGCGGGGAAATGGACATCAGACTGGGGAGTCGGTGGTGAAGGATCTGGGTATTCTGGTAGATCATACCCTTAAAGTAGAACTAAAGGCCATTTTTGGATGGAGTGGAAAGGGATTGGAGCCCTTGTAATCTATTTTTTTTTTTTTTTTTTTTTTTTTTTTTTTGGGTCCCTGTTAACAAAATTCACTTCTGTTTACCATTATTGAAGTAGAAAAATCCCAAATTTTGGATTGTCCTCAGAAAAGAGGGGAAATCTATTGGACACTAATTCTGGTGACCTGTTTCCCAAAGTTCCCTTTAATTTGCAGGGATTGCCTATCACTTCCTTCTTTGGTAATGGAACATGAAGTGAAGGGAAATCTCCCCAATAAAACACAAATGGCAAAAAATCTGGCAGGGGTTATAACCCTACATTCTATCCAAAATTGGGAAAGTTCTACTTTAACAGTCAGCAATGCCAAGCTGCACTTTCTAACACTAGAAAAATGCTTGGGCTTGGACTTCAGAGACATGATCTGCCCTGCATAAAGAATTAGGAAGACCAACTAGAATGTGGTTCAGTTTTGGGAGCCAAAAGGAGAACTGGGGAGAGCAGAGAAGGGCAACTAGTGGTGCCCCAAAATTCTGGACTAAAACCAAAAATTCAAGATGCATTTGGCCAAAACCTAAAACATTTTGCAATATAAATTTTAATTAAGTCAAATATATAATTAATTTTTCAGGCAATCAGCTGCTGTCACATAGCAGTTAAAGCAGTTTTGCATTTTTGAAAACAAAATACATTCCTTTAAATTCCATGTATATCTTCACACTGGTCTGCATATTTTTTTTTTTTTTTTTCAATGGAGATGCTGCAGAAAAACACATGTAGTGCAGTTTTGATGGTTTTTTGCATTTAATCTGCCTGGCAACAGGTTGGCCAAAAAAGCAAATAATCAAAAACCTGTGCAAAATGCGCACTACATTGGAGTGAACCAGGGCTGAAATGCATCAAACACATGTGTTTTGATGTATTTGAGTCACTTGACCAATGCAAAACACCAACTTTTTTTTTTTTTTTGGCAAATGCCAATTTAACATACTATTTTGGCCACTGATAGATTATAGATATAGATGGCTTGGAGCAGTTCCTCTGAGAAGATCAGAGGAACTGAAGGGTCCTCTCAAGGCGATTAAGGGGGATATGATTGCCATCTATAAATACAGAAGTGGTCCAAATGGTGAACTTAATGTATAATCCTAAGGTCCTTACAATAGTCAAGAGCTTTAACCTCCATCTGGAAAAGGCTTTTCCAGTGTTCTGTGGAATAGACTCCCTCAAGAACTTGCTCTGACCATCTCAGTTAACTGTTTTAAAGCGCTGAATGCTTTTCAAAATGCTCAAAATAGAACAGTTAACATTTTATAGGTAATGGCAGGGGTAGTTGACTAGAAATATCTTTCCTTCTGGGGCATCGGTTTTTACTTAAAACCTGACTATGTAGTGATGTTTCCCTTTTTAGATGACTCCTATGCAGTATTGTACAAGGATGACCAGTATCCAGTTGTGAAGACTCTTCGTGACCCCATCTACCTTGAGGTGCAGTTCTGAATCGTACGGACCCAAACATTGAGCTGGTGCTGATGACTGCTGGGCAACAATGTCTCAAGACCCCACCGCCTCCCTCAATGGAAGATTGTTGTAGATGGGGTAAACCACTTGCAAAATATGTTGCAATTTCAAGATTAGATGGCAGGCGCAATATACCATTGACACACAACATACACTATATTGCCAAAAGTATAGGGATGCCTGCCTATACACGCACATGACCTTTAATGGCATCCCGGCCTTGGTCCATAGGGTTCAATATTTAACTTCTGGGGAAGGCCGTCCACAAGGTTTAGGAGGGTGTCTATGGGAAGGTTGGACCATTCTTCCAGAAGCACATTTGTCAGGTCAGGCACTGATGTCGGGGGGAGGAGGCCTGGCTCGCAGTCTCCGCTCTAATTCATCCCAAAGGTGTTCTATGGGGTTGAGGTCAGGACTCTGTGCAGGACAGTCACGTTCCTCCACCCCAAACTGACTCCTCTATGTCTTTATGGACCTTGCTTTGTGCACTGGGGGGCAGTCATGTGGCGAACAGGAAGGGGCCACTCCCAAACTCCTCCCACAAAGTTGGGAGCATGAAATTGTCCAAAATGTCTTTGGTATGCTGATGCCTTAAGAGTTCCCTTCACTGGAACTAAGGGGCCAACCCCTCACATAATCCCCCCCCCCCCCCAACTTTACATTTGGCACAATGCAGTCAGGCAACTACCATTCACCTGGAAACTGCCAGACACGTCCATTGGATTGCTAGACAGAAGCGTGATTTGTCACTCCAGTGAACATTGCTCTAGAGTCCAGTGGCGATGTGCTTTACACCACGGCATCTGATGCTTTGCATTGTACTTGGTGATGGAAGGCTTGGATGCAGCTGCTCAGCCACGGAAACCCATTCCATGAAGCTCTCTACGCACTGTAGGGCTCATCTGAAGGCCGCTTCAAGTTTGGAGGTTTTTAGCTATTGACTCTGCAGACAGTTGTGGCCATGGAGGTGATTGGACCACCTGATTCCAATGATTTGGAGGGGGATCCAATACTTCCAGCAATAGTGCATTGGCAGATATATTGCTAGCTAAAGCCAAACTCTTCCACTTCCTATAACCTGTCTTACAGACTGCCATGGTATTTATAGGAGTTCCTTGTACAATATATACAAACTATTTCCAAATTCTATACTTGGGAAATTCCTCACTAAAGTCCATACTAGAGTGGGAATTGCTGAAAATGATACTTGAGGCCAGAAAATGAAAGGGGGACTGCCTGTGGTCTAGTTTATAGGGAGGTTTTCATTCTTTAGCTCAACTAGGTAATACTTTTTGCCTCAATGCGTTTTAGTTGTGCAGAAGACAAAGATGACTACCTTACAGTCTTTCATCCAGTCTCCAATGTGGCACTACCAGGACACCGCAAGCGATTCGAAGTCAAGGCTTTCGCATTTATGTTTGGTGATTTGTCAACTCGCCTTGTAAGTTTTTGTGTTTTTTTTTTAAAGTGCATTTAAGGCAAAAGCTAAACTTTTAGTTTGTCTCTGGATGTAATGGCTGGACTAGTTGTTTTTCAGGCTTTATTTAATCTGCA